>NW_026705458.1:0-252800 GCF_029867415.1 Vicia villosa | reverse complement strand
GCATGAAGTGCATGAAGGGTCCTTTGGAACTCATTCAAATGGGCATGCAATGTCCAAAAAGATCTTAAGAGCAGGATACTATTGGTTGACAATGGAATCTGACTGTTACAAACACGTGAAGAGATGTCACAAGTGTCAGATCTACGCAGATAAGATCCATGTGCCACCGACTCTACTCAACGTTCTCTCATCTCCGTGGCCTTTCTCCATGTGGGGTATCGATATGATTGGAATGATCGAACCGAAAGCTTCAAACGGTCATCGTTTCATCTTGGTAGCAATTGATTACTTCACCAAATGGGTCGAAGCAGCATCTTACGCCAATGTTACAAGACAAGTGGTTGTGAGATTTATCAAGAATAACATCATTTGCCGATATGGTATTCCCAGCAAGATCATTACTGACAATGGTTCGAACTTGAATAACAAGATGATGAAAGAATTGTGTGAGGAATTCAAGATTGAGCATCATAACTCTTCTCCTTACAGACCAAAAATGAACGGCGCCGTTGAAGCTGCTAACAAGAACATTAAGAAGATCGTCCAGAAAATGGTCGTCACTTACAAAGACTGGCATGAAATGCTGCCTTTTGCTTTACATGGGTACCGTACTTCAGTGCGTACTTCAACAGGGGCAACCCCATTTTCTCTAGTATACGGCATGGAAGCTGTGCTCCCCGTAGAAGTTGAAATACCATCAATGAGAGTCCTCATGGAGACTAAATTATCAGAAGCTGAATGGTGTCAAAGTAGATACGATCAGTTAAACTTAATCGAAGAAAAACGTATGACTGCTCTATGCCATGGACAGTTGTACCAAGCAAGGATGAAACAAGCCTTCAACAAAAAGGTTCGACCTCGTGAATTTCAAGAAGGCGACCTCGTGCTTAAAAAGATCTTGTCTTTTCAACCAGATTCTAGGGGCAAATGGTCTCCTAATTACGAAGGCCCGTATGTTGTCAAAAGAACATTTTCTGGCGGCGCCATGACTCTTGCAACCATGGATGGTGATGAACTCCCATATCCTGTGAATGCTGATGCAGTCAAGAAATACTTTGTCTAAAAAATACAAAAGAACAGCTCGGTAAGTCGAAAACCCGCAAAGGGCGACTTAGGCAAAAATGAGCGTCTCGGTGGACTGAAAACCCGAAAGGGCGGTCCAGGCAAAAATTAGAGACAATAAACAGAAAAAAATTCATCCTGGTAGATTGAAAACCTGAAAGGGCAATCTAGGCAAAAATTAGGGATTTATGACAAAGTAACTGCATTAGTCTATACTTCGTCACCTGAAAAGTCTGTACTTCATCAAAGGATCTTCAATCAAATCATTATCAATCTGAAGCGACAAGCACAGTTGGAACTCAAAGTTGTTAGGGGGAATAGTGGTTATTGCTTTCAATGTAGCCTTTTTCGCATAATTACCATTTCCAACTTTTGTAAATACTCCATGGAATCACGCCTTTAGCTGATTACCATCCTATTAAATAAATTTGAGCCTTGTGCCCATTTGTTTGCAATCTTTAATTTCTTTCAGCTTACAAAATGATGCTTTAATTGTGTTATTCGTTTTTGAAAAAAAAAGGGGAAAAATAAGTTTTAAATGAATTTACTTCACTTTTCTTTTTCAAAATAAAAGCGAAATTTTCCTTTGAGTTGTGAACAACGGAAGGAACATCAGCAGTCGTCTCCATAGGATGAACAAAAAGGATTCTCCCGGAAAAAATTGTTGAGACAACGGTATTCTTGTCCCAGAAAAGAATTCTTGAAGCAATTACCCCTCGAGGTAAAAAAGCTCTTTTATCCCCAGTGAAGAAGGTCTTTTATCCCCAGTGAAGAAGATTTTCCATCTCCAGTGAAGAAGTTCTTTCATCTCAATGAGAAAAGATGCTCATCTTCCCCAGAAAAGTTTAAAGCACACAGCACCATTCATCACTCGTGTTTATCTACACCATGTTGAAAAACATTTGCCAAGTATCTGGTTGTATTGCGACGTTGGTCCTTCTCCAGTATATACTTCTTTGTCTGTCAGTATTGTCAGCATGCATGCTACATTCTTGACATTCATCATTCATACATATTTGCATCATTTATACATTCTTGCATTTTTCAATGTTTGCCTCAATATTCACATGTTCAGGATATATCTATCCTCGAAAAAAGGAAAAAAAAAGAAAAAAAGAAAAAAAGAAGAAAAAGAAACAGATATGGGCGTGTCATCTCTCCAAATAGGTTGTCACCCATAAGCAGAAAGAACATCTTCTTTCTCCAGTTCCCCACTGAGATCATTCCTCGTGGAAGAAGGTTGCTTCAGTTTCTCCTCTCAAAACAAAGGAGAAAATCCCCATTTGAGTTCATTCCTCATGGGAACAAAGTCTTGTTTGACAGTTTCTTTCCAATTCATTCATGGATAGAACCTTGTCTTTACCAAAAATTCAAATTCCGATTCCTCAAACAGAGTTGTGAAAAATAGACAGTAAGCAATAGCCTCATCATCTGAGCAGCTTATGTCTCTTTCAAAAGACTTTTCCTCTCTAGGAAATCAATCATGAAGACCATTTGACGATCAGGGCCTTATTACTGTTCACAAGGCTGAATAACCAGTAATTTCCCTAACAAAGTCTCCAGTATCATTTTATCACTCGGCTGATAATTGATCTTGTCTTCAGAACCGCTATCACGAGGCTGGTAGTCGGTAATCCTTTTGTTCTGGTTATATTATTAACATGTCTATCACAAGGCTGATAGTCGGTAATATTAACCGAACCTTTGAAACTCTTTTTACCTTGTCAAGTCTGTCACCATGCTGATAGTCGGTAATACGGTTTCATACCTTTCACCTTCGTATTATTAAACAAGTCTATCCCTGTGCTGATAGTCGATGATGTCGATAGGTAAGCTTTTCTTACAAAGCTATCATTCCCCGGTGAAGCATACACTTGCTTTCCCGAACAAAATGGATTCTCTTCCTAAAACGGATTGAGACATCCTTCCCCAATCTCTTTTCCCCAGTGGAGTCAGTTCTTGATATTCCCTCGGTAAAGATATCCTTGCATCACTCGCAATTTTGGTATCTTAGGTCCAAAATTCGCGTCTTCTGATATTTAAGTCTCTTCCACCCTATCAAAATAAAGATTTTCAATCTTCATATCTCAGGTTGAAGAAACTTAAATAGGGGCATCTGTCATACCCCAATTTTTGACCTAAGATACCACCTCATATCATCTGCATATGCATCATTTGCATCTCTAACAAATTGCATAGCTTGTGTTTGCTACTTGTGACTCAGCAGGATTTAATCAGGAAATCACTCATCAGTACAAGTAACAATCAATTAGGGTTTTGTTCTCCCTTCATCTCAAAAGAACAATCTTCATCAACAATCAACATTTGGTCCTCAGAGATTCATTTCAACAAACTCAACAGCTCTGAATCGACTGAATTAGGGTTTTGACTGAAGACAGCACACTCCTGACTTTAGCTCAGGATTTGACATAATGACTTGGGACATGATATCAATACCTCAAGTGCATCATTTTGACCTAATCCATTGGCTCATAACATCTCCTACACAAAGATTGATCAGACAAATCCTCATATCAGGATTTTGAACTATCAGGGACTGAAATCAGGGATCACATTTGGGAAACCCTAAAAATCCCCAGGAAGTCAATCAAAGACCTCAATCATCCTCAAATAATCCCTATGACAATATACAATGGAAATTGCATCTCAGTTCAAGACCTACAGTCATCAATTTCATCAGGTCGACAATTAGGGTTTTTTGACCTAATTCACTGAACAACTGACTTTTTAATCAGGACATGGTGCCACAACTCAAACCATGGCTCAATATCCTCTAATGCTTCAATGTGATCCATTCATACCATTCATTTGATGAGGATAGCCTGTTTCATTTGAAATCTCCAGAAACGCGATTCGTCTGAAAAAGTCAACTGTACAAGATCACCATTGACTTTTGGGGAATTTTGGTCAACCATGACTTTTGAAGTTTTGAATCATCAATATATGATATATGAAGTCATTTGATCAAGAAAAATCAAGAAAATCAATCAAGAATCAAAAAGTCAAAGTTTGACTTTCATACTTAGAAAATTTTTCTAAGTGTTTTTCATGGTTTTTTCCAAACTTTGAAAGGGAATTTCTCAAAATTTCACCTACAAACTGAAAAAAACTTCCAACATGAAAGTTGTAGATTTTGATCCAATAAACAACTTTGACACATATAAATTTTTTCCATAAGATCAACCATTTAAGAGATATGGTGCTTCAAAATTGGTACTTTTTGAAAACTTCACTTAAAACTTCATTTTTCTCAAAGTTCATGGATCTTTTTCACCCACTTCCTTAAGGATCTTGAAGAAACTTTCAACTAGGGTTTTGAAGTATGTAATATGAGCTTTCCAAAATGTCCAAGAGCATGAAAAAATATGGAGTGTAGCTATGGTTTTGAATTTTGCCATTAGTGAACTTTTCACTTGAAATTTCAAGTCATTTTGCCAAAGTCATGAGCCAAATTGCCAAATGATCCAAATAATGATGCATAGATGCAATGATTGAAGATATTTTCTGATTTGAAGATCAGAATGGAAGAGATAAGAAGCTTGGCAAAATAACCATGGTTAAGTCACTTTTAACCATTTGCATTTAATGTAAAAGATTCCATTTTATCTCTTAAGCCAAATCATCACTTCTTGATCAACTTGCAAGAGCTTTGCATTCAGAATCCTTGCCCTATAAATAGAGTTCATTACCTCATTCAAAATCACACCAAAACCTCACAAAGCATAGGTTTTCTCTTTCTTTCTTGAATTGCAAGTTTCATGTTTCAAAGTGAGGTAGAAATCCCAACCTCCAAATCCTTGAAGCTATGGCCAAAGTGATGATTCTAGCAAACCATAAACATCATATGGGATGTGTTTGAATCACTCATGCACCCAAAAACACCTCAAATCTCAGAATCACTACCTCACTTCCATAATTGCATAACCTAAGCCTTATCATATCAATTCTCATACCAGGCCATATCTGTCCAAGTTAATCATCTAAACACACTCCATATACTTCACATGAATTGTTCCAACCATCATACATGATCTGAAACATCAAAATCAACTAGCTTGATCCTCACTTGAGCTAAACTGCAGTTCGGGTACCACAAGGTGATCAAGAGGTTTCCAGTTCATTCCAGGCATTCAAACACATCACATAAGGTCCATTGAAGCTATCCAGATTGATACAAAGCATCTGTAACACCTCCAGGCACGATTTCAATTTCCAGTTTGGCCGTTTTTGAGGTAAGTGCTCATGAACTTCAAACTCCATCATACATGCATCATAAATGAAAAATGAACATGCCATCTTGTTTCTGCACTATCACTGATCAATAGCCCTCAATCAATTTCATGATTCATCAACTACACACGATTTCAGATTGAAACTCAGAATTAGGGTTCTTCGTGTTCATCAGAAAATTGATAGCCTTAGAGTTAAAATAAATGCAATTAAATGGTACCATCATGTTCCTCGTCCAAAATCGAGCAAGATAGGCTATTCACTTGATCAAAACAATCCAGTTTTCAGAATTTTCAAATTTGAATTGGGTTTGTGTTCTTGGCGCCATATTTTTGAAACTGAAATTTGGAAATTGATTCAAAATATATTTTAATTCGTTGCAAGTATTAACAGACCACGCGCGTGGTCCAGTTGGCTAAGTTTTTGAATGGTAACCTCAAGGTCACGAGTTCAACACTCCAAGGGACCAAACCTTCTTTTTTAGCACTATTTTCTTTCAATTTTTTAACAAACTTCAATTAATTATTTAACTAACCAAATCAATTCATTTTTCATTCATTTTTTACACACCTCTCATTTAATATATATATTTTAAGAATATCAAAAAAAATCATCAAAAAATATTTATTTGATACATTTTTAATTGGTTTTAAAATGACTTGTTTTTAAGTAATTTTAATGCTTTTAAATATTATTTTTCATTTGATTTTCAAATTTAATCACTTGTAAATATTTTTTGAAGCAAACCCTAATCATCTAAATGTTAATTGAAGACAATCTTCTTGTTTATCTTGATTAAATTGATTTCTTTCAAAATTCAAATCGTTTTAAAAAACGAGCGATCCCGATTCCTTTTCAAAAACGGTAAACCATTTCTTTTTGATTTTTAAAGGAAACTATTGATTAAATCTTTTTAATTGATCAATTGATTTTCAAAACGATGTGGGGCCTCTCGAATATTAGAGAGTATAAGTCCCTTTCGTCTTTCTTTGTACAGTTTTTGTTTTAACAGGAAACTTTTTTTCCAAATAAACTTCCAAACAGTTTTTTTTAACAAACAAATCTTTCAACTCTTTTTTAAACCATCCACCATGTTTTATGAAAATAAGACATGGGCCTCTCGAATATTAGAGAGTATAAGTCCCTTTCCTTTTCTTTATACAGTTTTTCTTTGTACAGAAAACTCTTTCAAAACAAATCTTCAAACCGTTTTTTCAAACAACGCGTCTGTAAATAAACAGTCAACCATGTTTTGTAAATAAAACACGGGCCTCCACGTAGGTATAAGTCCCAAGCCCTTTGTACATACCCACTCAAGTACATGAAATTAGGTATTTCATTGTACGCCTTTTGTACATATCTCAATCAATGTGTTTTTTAACTTTAATAACAAACCAAAAATGAAGGTTTTTCTTTAAATCTTCCCAAAAAATATACCATGGGCCTCCATGTAGGTATAAGTCCCGAGCCCCTTTGTAAATACCTGTTTACATAGCTGTTGAATAAATTCAAACGGACTTCTCCCCGAGTGTGAGTCCCGAGCCCTGTGTATACAAATGGATCATGCTTACAGGTATATTTCCTTCATAAACTCCATTATATACACACACACTTTGTCATATATAATTGTTCATGTTTGTTCATGTTTGTTCATACTTGTTCATGTTTGTTCATATGTGTGATATGTGTGCTTGTTCAACTTAATACAACACTAGGTTCCCCATAGCCTCCTATTGGGCTTCGTGCAAAGAATCTCCACTAGTTTAGGTTAGGACATAGAGTATGGTTTCCCGGTGAAATCGCTCTAAGAGCTCAGACCAACTATACCATGCCTCCCCTTGGGCTTTGTACAAACGAGTGACCCTCCCATAGCCTCCTCTTGGGCTTACAATGCAAGGACCCTGGATTGTCCCTCCCATAGCCTCCTCTTGGGCTTACAATGCAAGGACCCTCGGATAGCCTCCTCTTGGGCTTCGTACAAGGACCCACGGGCTTCTTATACACATCCCCAATATCCAAATCAAATACCCTAGGAGATTAGACATTTTTCATCTCTATGCTAGGAGTATCTCTTTTATATCATCACAAACAATTAATCAATCAATCAAACTTTTTTGCCACAAGGCTGGCTAATCAATCCAACTTTCTTTTTGCCACAAGGCTGGCTAATCAATCAAACTGTTTTACCACCGTACTGGATGATTAATCAAAGTTTTTGTCACAAGGCTGACTTCATTGAAACTTTTGCCACAAGGCTGGCTGATTAATCAAAGTTTTTGTCACAAGGCTGACTTCATTGAAACTTTTGCCACAAGGCTGGTTAAACAAAAACATCTTTATCATTCTAAGCACCCTAAGTGGCATGGCCCCGGGCTTATAATGAAAAGATTTTCAAACAAAAAATCAAACAGATGTATGTGATGATATAGATTAGATACATCTAGCATTTAGACGACATTTGTCTATTTTTCTTTGCTTCCACTAGCATAAGTGGGAACTACGATTGCTCTGACTTTCTCAACATCCCTTTGAGAATACGTAGGCACAAGGTCGATCCTTGGCGAGCAAAACAAAACACAAAAAAAAACCATTCAAACCTTAGCACCCGTAGACCCCGAGCTACAGATGCTCTGATTCCCTCTAAGGGATATGTATGCAGAGGATCGCGATGATCTTTGCGAGCATAATCAAACAAACACCTTAGGTCCCACCTATTTCACAAGAACATCTCAATAACATGGAATGAAAAACAAAGCAAAGAAACCTATAGAGTACTATAGATACGTTGGGTGCTAATACCTTCCCTTCGTATAACCAACCCTCTTACCCAAGATCTCTCCCCCCACTTTTAGGTTATTGCAGCTTTTTCCCTTTTCCTCCTTTGGAAATAATAAAAAGTTTGGTCGGCACAAAAGAAAAATCATTTTTTATGAGCACTCGAGCCCAAAGAAGGCATCAGGTGTCTCATCCCACAAAAAGAGGAACAAAAACGGTTTTTCGCCCGCGACAGTAAGGTTACCCGCCCAGGATCATTTGATTTTATCGGAGTGGTGCGTTGAATTAACGCATTACAACAAGAGCTCACCGTTACTACCTCCGGATCCAAGAATCTTCTCTTCTTAGTGATGATGTCTTTGATGAATTTTGCATACATCGGCATTTGCTCTAATGCCTCGGAAAAAGGAACATTAATTTGCAACTTGCTAAAAATATCCAAGAACCGAGCATAGTGCTTTGCATCTTCTTTCTTTGACGGACCGGGAGGGTAAGGTAGTTTCTTCACTTGAATAGAATCTTCCACCTTCTTCTTTCCCTTCTCACTCACACTCAATTTTTTTCTCTCTTTTTCTACAACTTTCTCAAGAGTTTCTTTTTCCACTAATTCTTTCTCTTTCTCATTTTCAACTAAATCACCCTCAACATTTTTTTCTACTTCAATCACCCTATCTTTTTCACTCTCAACAATTTCCTCCTCAACTATCTCTCCTACACCCATATCAATATTTCTACCGCTACGAGTTAGAATTGACTTACAATGCTCACGAGGATTTTCTTGTGTAGTAGCCGGAAAAGGACCTTTGTTTTGATCGGCAAGTTGCTTTGATAATTGCCCGACTTGAGTTTCAAGGTTCTTTATTGCGGCATCCGTACTCTTTTGGCTTGCAATTTGCAATTGCATGAATTGGCTAAGAGTGTCCTCGATTGAAAGCTTTGTTTGTTGAGGTTGTTGATTGTAACCGCCTTGATAAGGATTTTGACGATTCGACGGGCCCGCTTCCGGCCTCCATCCTTGTTGATAACCTTGATTACCTCTTTGTTGGTAACCTTGGTTATTGTTGTAAGGTTGTTGTTGTTGTCTCCCACCATAAACTTGATTAGGATTAGACACATAATTCACCTCTTCACCCGGTGGAGGACAAAAACCTGTTTGATGGTCACCCCTACACAATTCACAACACATCACATGTTGATTTTTAGAAGGGCTCCCATTTATCTCTTTGATTTGTTGAGGGAGTTTTGACATTTGTTGAGTGAGCAATTCTACTTGTTGTGTCAACAACTTGTTTTGAGCAAGTATTGCATCACTAGTATTCAATTCAAGAACTCCCGGTTTTCTTTGCGATGCACTACGGTTGTGTTGCCCTTGATGATCATTCAAAGCCATCCTATCAATGATAGCAATTGCTTCAGCAGCTGTTTTTGACATCAACGAACCACCCGCGGTAGCATCTAAAAGAGTTTTTGGTTGAGGTTGGAGTCCATTCCTAAAGATATGGATTTGAGACAATTCATCAAACCCATGACCTTTGCATTTTCTAACCATGGACTTGAACCTCTCCCATGCTTCATTGAGAGATTCATTCGAACCTTGAGAGAACACCGCAATAGAAGTTTTCGCTTCCATGAACCTATTGTGAGGAAAGAACCGATCCAAGAACTTCTCTTCTAACTCGTTCCAATTTGTCATGACATTATTTGGTTGATCAAGGTACCATTCCTTAGCTTTTCCAATTAAGGAATGAGGAAAAAGTCTCCTGAACACCTGTTCTTCTTGGTCTTCCGGAGCACCAATTATTCCGGCGATCTCGTAGAACTTTGTTAGATGAGTAAATGGATCCTCGTGATCTGCTCCTGTGAAAGGATTCTGATAAAGTAATTGAAGTAACCCCGTTTTCATCTCGGAGTTTCTTCCATTGGCTTGATCACGAGCAAATTGTGCATTGAGTCGAGGGCTATTAACACAAGGCCCTCGAGCTGGAACAATAGGATCCGCAGCCATTTCTTCCTCAACCAAGTTTTCAACCGGAGTTGAAGAAGAAGATGCTTCTTGTTGTTGTCTTCTTTCCCTAGCTAGTTGTCTCCTCCTACGAGTTTTGCTATTCTCTCTACGAGCAGTCCTCTCAATCTCAGGATCAAAAAGGAGTTGATCTGCAGGTATACGTCCTCGCATAAACTGTAATCTGAAAAACTAACCAAGCAAATTAACAAACACAAGGAAAATAAATTTAGAAAAAAGATATTAATTATAAGACTCAATACAAAACAAACTATTGCAATGCTTGCAATATCTAAACAACAATCCCCGGCAACGGCGCCATTTTGTTGAAAGAGTATTGTGGTGTACTTTTCGTTATTATCGTATCCACAGGGATTATTGCGATATCACCGCCGTTCTATAGCCTATTTTGTCGTGAGTTAATGTTACTTTAAGTTTGGGTTTGCAAAAGATCATTCAACACTTTTAGTAGCAAAGAGTAAAGTAATGAAAGTTCTAAGTTAAAGAAAATGTATCAAGATTCGATTTCATCGACCTAAATTTGTATGTCTCCTTATAAATATACGTATATGAACATGGTAACGATCAACATAATTACGTATCGACGCCTATATCATCCGTGTCTGCAATGATATAGTTAGATTTACCGTATTGTTTAACCGACGATTTCTCCATCCTTTAAACAATACAAATAACGTTTTAAAACCGATACTAAGTAAACATCAAACGCTAAATCCATGTCTGCAATTTATAGTTTGATAGATGATAAAGTTAGATCTAAATACAAATATTGATGTCTCAAACACTTATACCAAAGAAAAAGCTTTAATAAACAAACTAAACCATCTATATTGATCATCACTTGTTCATACACATATATTCACAAGAAAAACATACAAAAGACTAGGAAGATTACATCTTATCTTGATACAAAAGGGGTTTAGCTATCCATGAGAATGGTAGCTTGCTCAAGAAGTAAAGGATGAAGATCAACAAGCATCAAAGGCGATTAATCGACGATCAAGGCTTCCAATCTTCAACTCTTAGTTTGCTACAGTGATTAGGGTTTATGAGCTCTTAAGAAAAAATGTCCACACTCCAAAAATCAGAATTACTCTTTATATAGTAAAACCATTTTCTGTCCAGGGCGTGTCGCGCCCTCCAGCGCGCTTCGCGCCAATACACTTGAGAAATTTAAACCGCCCATGCGCGTGACGCGCGCAACTCTCTGCTTTGAAGCTCCAAAATATCTTGCCCAGGGCGCGACGCGCCCACATCTCCGCGCGACGCGCGCTTACTTCAGCTTGGCACTCTCTTGTCAAACTCAAAACAAGCTCCAAACTTCCCCAAAATTGGCTAAAACCTACAAAATCATAACTAAAACACATATTAACATAAAATGAAAGCTTAATATTATAAACTATAAATAATTATCTAAAACTTCAGGGAATTGTACGAATATCCGATAAAAACGGTCGAAAGGTGTCATTAATTAAACTAAATATAAACACAATTTGGCACCTAACAATGGTCAGTGAAAAAATTATTTGAAAAAATGTCTTTAATTGTTTGTCATATTTATTGATGTTAGCAAACAATTTAACAAGTTTTTGATAAAACAAGATGATCACGTTAATAATGCATTTTTTAAACATTTTTTTATCTAGAAACTTTAGTCATTAGATAAAAGTTACTTCATTTTGAAAGAGATTTTAATTAAACTCATTTTGAAAAGATATTGAGTTCAAAACTACAGGAACTTTAATATTGAGCATCTACATATTGAAGAAAAATGAATGCACTTGCAGCTATACCAACAGGAACTTTAAGTTGACTTCTAGGCTTTTGGGATTGGATTCCAAGCTCGAGAAAAGTTTACTCATTCCATTCCGAGAGATCAAGGTAATTAAACATGCAAAATGGTTTATGTTCTTGCAAATTTGTTTACAGCTCTTGTTTTGTTTTGTATGTTCTATTTTATGTTTATATTGTTGAAAATATATTAACATATATTTTTCTCAAATTTTAGTCAATGACAGTTGATGCTTTCAAGTACTAAGGATAAAATTGTACAAGTTTATATCTCTTAACCAGCAAGTCCCTCTTGTCTAGTCTCAAGACTTGGCATCATGTTATTAACCAGCAAGTGCTCCAGTCGCCACAACAGTCGCCAACGAGCCAATCTAAAGAAGAAACACGGACTTAAATGCCACATATTCAACGCAACTATGAACTCCAAGCCCAGCATCAGAATAGCAAAACTACTGCATAATCTTGAAGTAAATGGTACAATACCAATTCTTGATATATGGTTGTCCTTTATTTAATCTCTTGCTAAAATATTTCTTCATGTATCGCTTATGATTCGTCACATTCCATTCTATTTTCCATTTGATTTCAAAGTTTCTGAATCGCAACAATCCTAAGTGTACAAAGATTTTCTATATGTAGTTAGTAATAATCACGTTTTTCTATTGTAGGTTGAGCTTCAAACAGTGGATGGACTGGTAAAGGATAGAACACAATGTGCCCCTGCCGATTATGTTCCACAGAATATGAATCAAGTAATTGTACCCCGAAGTCTTGATATGTGGCAGGATCCTTCGGGGTACAGTTACTTGATTCATATTCTGTGACACAATACAACATAGCTCAGGTGACTACTGGTTCTCCACTAAAGCATCAATACAACATAGCTCCAGATAATACAGGAAGCGTACATTGGTTGCATAAGAACTCGGAAGTTGTTTCCCATTTAGTTGTTTTGGTTTAGAAATATGTGAATTGGTTTAGTTATTTTGGTTTAGAAATATGTATATATGTATTTTGATTTACATTAATGGTATATAATATAATACTTTTTTTGTATATAATCGATATCGATTATAATGGTATATATCGATTAGAAATGATAAAATATAGGTTCATGAAAAAATACTGCCAAAAAATAGTAAATTACAGGTTTTGAAATATTGCTGCCAAAAGTGCAGGTTTAGAAATAAAAAAAATTATAAAAATAATAGACACCTACAAAAGCGCTTTTCCTTTAAAAGCGCTCTCATAGGCCACCCTACGAGAGCGCTTTTTCCTGGAAAGCGCTCTTATAGGGGGCTCTACCAGAGCGCTTTTTCCAGAAAAGCGCTCTTATAGGGGGATCTACCAGAGCGCTTTCAAAAGCGCTTTTGTTACCTACGCCAGCGCTGGCTTTCACAGCGCTTTTAAGCGCTTTTAAAGCCCAAAAAAAGCGCTTTTAAAGCCCACGCGTGTTGTAGTGGAATAGAGTAATATAAAAATTAAAATAGTGTTTTAATAGAATATATATAATAATTACGTATGATAATTGTCCATTTTAACTTTCCCCAATATATTAACTATTTGAGATTTTTTAAAAAAAAATCTATCAATTATTCTTCAACTTTAATTCCTAAAATATAATGTTTTGTATTTGTGTTTAAATATGGAGATACATAACCACAAAGATAACATTTATATCGATAATAAAAAGAATAGATTAAAATGTTAGTCTGAAACATTCGTAAATATGATGAGCAAGAAAATAAATTTTCTAAAGTTCAAAATAATAATAAATTTGTTTAATCTTAAAATTTATCATATATAATAAGTTAGGTGAGGTTATTTCTCTCCCATTACCATAGTTGATGAAATGAATTTATCATATATAAATCAATTAAATAACATATTCATGTGAAAACAAATAAGTAAAGGCTGTAGCAAAATATTTAATAAAGTTTATGAAAAAGAATCACAATACTTTTGTTTTTAACGCATGAGTTATTATTATATCCATTTAAATCTCTTTAAATTGACTCTTTCTAGTAAAAATGGGTGTAGTCATTTTCATTTTTTTCTTCTTTTTATTTTATTGATACCATCAAAACAACAACACACATTAATTACTTTTATATTGGGGAAACTAAATAATACAGCAACCAAAGAAGAATAATTTTTAACTTTTTTTATTGTAAATAAATATAATTATTAAAAAGTAAAATGAAATATGAAATAAGAAAGAAAGAAAAATTATTCATAACAAAGTGATTGGAAGGAAATGAAGACAAAAATTATTTTGAAGATATCAAGACAAGGACTATGCTTTTATAAAGAAAAATAATGTTTGAAGTGTGTAGGAGAAGTTTGAAATTTTATAAAGAAAAAATAGTGTTATAAGAAAGTGTGTAATGGAAGTTTGAATTTTAAATTTTAAAATTTTAATATGAAATATAAAGATGTCAGATTGCATTAAATAGTCTCCGGAATTTGTGTTGGGAACAAACCAAATATTAAAGTATTGTATAGAGACATTAAATGATAGAAAGAATAAAAAAATGTATTTGGTTATAGAACCAAAAGGTAGTATAGAAACAAAATTCAATATTAAAAGAAAAAGAATGAGAATTGATGAAGGCGTCCACGTGGCTCGGTGGTAACCAAGCAGGACAAGTGGTAATTTGCAGAGCATTCAATTTTCTTATATGATAGATGAATATCAGTGTTATTTGTACACTATTTCCTACATCAAATACTTACACTGTATACACCGTTCACCATATTTATTCGGTGAACAATATTTTTTTAATTAAAATACATATTATTAACCATGTTCTGACACTAAATTATAAAATACATATTTTTTTTAATTAAATACATATTATTAACCACTTTCACTATTTTATTAACCAATAAAATACATATTATTAACCATGTTCTGACACTAAATTATAAATGTATTAACCAACTTTTACACTTCATTGACCAACTTTATTTTACTATTTAATTTTTTTTTAATCAAAATTGGTTTATTACGTAAGATTTAATATTTCATATCAGAACACTCGATAACCAAACAATGAATTATATTAACCAATTTAAAATACTCAATTAATCAACTTTACTTTATAACTTAAAAATAATTTTTGTGTCAGAATATATATTAACCAAACTCTGAATTGTACTAACCAAGTTCTGATACTTCATTAACCAAAGTAATTTAAAAAAAAACATAGAAAAATCTATAATAAAAAAATACAGTTCACATATTTGTGAATAGTGTATTGGGTGTAGGTGTATAAAATGGTGTAGGAATATCATTGCTTTCTTAGACATAAGAGTGAGTATCAAAACAATATCTTCTTGTATTTAATTGAATGAGTTCATTGTTTTACATGAGATTGATTAGTACTTATTTAAACAAGTCATGAAGTTAGTTATTTTCTAACTAACTTTTCTAACCAACGTAATCAAACAAATTTTTAAAAAAATAGTTATTGTTCTGTTGTGGAACTAGAAATAGAAATCATCGAGAGAGTTACGGCGGAGCGAAGTTTCTTGAACACTACAGTGATGAGGATCTGTGGATTAGAGGTTGCGATTATTGTGTTTCTTGAATTGGAGGCGTTGATCTTGAATCGGCGTCGTTATTAATCTTAGATTCGACAGATCAAATGGGGAGTACCTAGCATTCCAACGCACAAGGTGCCATTGGACTTTTAACCGTCACGGAACAGTTGTCCCCAAGACTCGTCAGGTACTCTAGATGTCGGGAGAGTCTTTTAGTAGTTGTGGTCGGCCCTTTAAGAATGGTTGTCTAAGTGTCAGCTAGTACACTGCTTTGATTTTGTCAAAGAGTAATATGCAACATGAGCATTAAATGTAGTCCCATCATTGAAACATTTCGTCGTTTTCCTCTTGACGTGTGACCTGAAAAGGTATGGTGTAACATGATGCAGCTTACTGTGCACTTGAGTATACTTGAGTTTGATTGTGTTTTAAAGATGAAATATGACCGTTGATCCACACTTTCTTCTTGCTTTAGTCTGATATGCTTGATTGCCTTTATCTATATAAGGAGAGAGAGAGAGAGAGAGAGAGAGAGAGAGAGAGAGAGAGAGAGAGAGAGAGAGAGAGAGAGAGAGAGAGAGAGAGAGAGAGAGTGTGTGTGTGTGTGTGGAGAAAATTTTTCGCTTGTAGACTGAATTTTCCTTGTCTCCGTGAGCCTTTCCCTCTTTTGTGAGAGCATTTTTTTCAGGAGTAACTGTTGAAATTGTAGTCACGGTATTGTCTGGTATCGTCTTTTAATTTTGATATTTTTTCCAATTTATGTGTATATGTTATTTGATTATTCACGTGTTTGTAATTTATTCGGTGTTGAATTGTATTTTTTTTTTGCTTCGGCTATGTAGTATTGTACCTTTAGTCCCTTTAATTATTCAATAAACTAGAATATTGGTCCATTATATCGTGTCATATTTTAGGATAGCAATTTTACTTTTGTCTTTTCATCAAGTTAGAACACTAAAATCAAGGTGTTGAGTTGCTTGATTTGAATCATGTATATTGTGTGACTCGAATCATACAATTTTTGAAAATTGGATTTTGGATTTGTGTGATTTGATTCAACTCACAAGATTAATTTAACTCGACTCGCAGCTTTCCATGAAAGCAAGAATTTGGCTCTTCCAGATTTAATTCAAAGCATGGTTTGCACTTGACTTAAGTCATGGTTTTGAATAGTGATTCTAATCATAACTTCCAACATCAAAATTTGCACCTTAGATTTAAATAGTTATTTCTCTGACTCAACAAAAAAAAATCTCATTATGAACGTTTTCATAATGAAAGAAAGATGGAACTTTTGTAAGACAAAATGTCAATTTGTCTTTTCTTCTCTAGTGTACATATCCCTAGAACTCTTGTATCTTTCTCTTTTTTGAAGAAAAACTTCTTGAATGTAATCCATGTCCAATTACATCTCCATTTTGTTACACTTTGTTTTATGTAGTTTATTGTTGAGAGAAACCATAGAAACTCAATTGATCAATCATGTAATGATTCAATTTTGATCAAGCTAATGATAACCATCATCGAACCAAAACCCATTTTACCAAGAAACTTGAAAGAAACCTTTGTGCATGTTCTTCATTCAGCAACACCTAATTCCTTGTTGATACCTTGTGAGTAACCTCCTATAATTTGGTTCTTGGGAATTTTAGAGTAAGTGTGTGAGATTCTTTTGGCATTGTCCATCATCTTTAACCTTAGTCCTAATTCAATGTTGTGGACCTTCATCTCTAAAGATTAAATTTTTTAGGGAGACTAGTGGTACATTAGGGTATCTAATGTTTTATGTGAAGTTTGTTGTTTGTAACAGATGTACGAATCGTTTCTTGAATGTGGTTTGGACGTTGTGTTATCTATCACGAGAAGAGTTTCACTATACTCTATAAAATACTTTGACTAAGTCGAGTGTAGATGGTTTGTAAGATGGAGTTGGGTGCTGTCCATCTTTGGGTGGGGTGAGGCGTGACGGGGAAACCTATTTCCCGTTGGGGGCGGGGTGGATGGTTAATTGTTACCCATTTATGAGTTTGAGGGTGGGGACGAGGTTGTATAGGGAGGTGGGACAGTGTTAGTAATACTTAAAACCACCCCAACCTCCCCTCGTTTCCTTGCTTATCAAGAGAGGTATGACCTAAGGCGTCTTTTTCATTTGTTGCATAGTTTTATAAAATTTCATTTTATCCAAGCCAATAATAGAAAAGTTAGAAATTAAAACACCAAAGGACCATTTAATGAAAATTGGTCCCCCGTGTTACTTACCAAAAATAATCTTTCTAGCCTCTTTAGAGTTTGTATCCACGGGAAAACACATCTTTATGTACTGCTTCCCTTGTTTCCTCGATGCCGCATTGGGAACGGAAACACCTTTAAAGAAGTCTCAACCTTCTAATAAAAACACCATTTTTCGTTTTAGGAATATCCCCTCTTGAGACAAATCATCCATTTTTGCAAATGTAAGATCCAAAATCTACCAAGAAATGACTTTGACGCCACAACTTGGAGAACATGTCTGAATAATGGTAAGGCAGCCCAAGATCTATGATCCGTATATTAGCATGGGCCACCTTGTTGAAGGGAGTAAACAAGAAGTAGAGATCTTTAAAATATGTGACCCTCTCCAAGTAGACCTCAAACATCTTGGTACATTGCTCGAGAAACATCAAACATTGGCTTCGTGCCGAGTCAGTAGAGTTACATTGGGCTTTAAAGAGATGTAAGAAGTGCGGCGTGTTTGGCACATTATTATTATATTCAAATCAATACCTGAATAATTTGATGTAAGCCCGGCTCATTGGATGCAACTGCGAACCGATGATTAATAAATGATTGAGCACGCCGACCTTGAAATCATTGAAGGGGTGGCAAAACCCTATCAAGAAGAATATACATCCGTGACTGGGAACGATGTACGCGTCATATTTATTGCATATTCTGTTGTTTTATTTAGAGGGAATGACCCTCAATCTTCATAAGGTCCCATCGGTGTGAAGACATGGTCTAAATCTCCCTCACGAGCAAAGGCAGATATAGTATCTAGTGTCTCTTAGTCCATCCACATCGATGAGTTATCCCGTATTTCCTTCCGAATGTCGGGTCAGAGATCCTCAATTATAACATATTTTATAAGCATACATAATAAATGAACATAAATAGCAACACGGTGAAAGTTTAAATCTAAGTCTAAATCACACACAACCACCTAATAAGCCACCATCAACGACAATTTCCTGTGCTAAACCTAATGACCATTTTCTCCAGAAATCCTAATAGAGAAAGGAAGTTTAAAAGAAAGAGAGATTTGGATGTTACCTTAAAAGAGATCAATTTGAGGACTCACACACTAGAGGAAAGGGAGCGAGCGAAGCAAGAAAGCTAGAAACATTGGAAGAAATAGCATACGAGGAGGAAAAAGAATTTTTCAAATCCACAAGTAAAAAAAAAAGAGAAGAATAGCAATTCAATAACTTCTTGTGTGCATTTCAATAGCAATGGACAATGCGGTCTGTGACATTGGGAAGCGTAGACCACGCCACAAACGATCAAGATTTTATTGTGGATTGTTTAGAGTACTTAAGTATCCTAAGAAAAAGAGGGTGTCATTGTCGTCATACATAGGGACATGTCTCGGTGCCTCCTTGTGAAACATCGTTGATCAAGATAAAAATATTTAATGCATTTGTTCCCAATGCTTATGACATCCCATCAGGACTCTTCACTTACTTCTGTTAATAGTCGGTCTAAAGATGCACATGGCAAAATCCTCGTACTAGGGAAAAGGAATAAGGGCTTGGGAGGAATTTGTTTTGGGTCATTTGTAAGGTCCATAGGAAAAGACCCAATAGCAAACCTCGAGCTAAAAGGCACACAGAACTGGCAGGCCCTCACTTTGCCAAAAGCAGACACCATTCAGCGTACAATCATCATCTAATTCAATCAGACGGATGTCCATACAGCACGCCGCATCACATGTGAACGATTTCAATTGTACAAATTCATTCTCACTCACACATTACTTTTGATTTCTCTCACTAACTTAAGCATAGAGTGCTAACTTTATAGGTCCACCCATATTCGTCGCATCATAAGTATTGCTCCAGGCCCAGCGCATCGAGACACAACTTTACCACCTCATCTTTCATTTATAGTTACTGACTAAACATATATATATATATATATATATATATATATATATATATATATATATATATATATATATATATATATATATTCCAAAATCAACGAATTTATGGTTGTTTTCTTCAATATCAATATTATGTGAAAACTATAAATTACATCGTTTTTGTTGTAAAAGAACTATTCGATCAATTATATCTAGATAGAGTGATAAAAGAGTGAAAATAGCTTTCTATACATTCTACTTGTCTAGTGCATAAGATGATATCAACCTTTAAAATTTTAGTAGATTAAAATCACAACGTACTTAAATTTTGGTTGTCTATATACTTATACTTTTTGCACACGATCCACACTTTGGAAGTGTAAATATTATTCAAGCTTCTACAAGAAGACTAATTGCTACTCATCCACACATCTCTAAGGAGATCATATCTAACCGGAGATTCGCTGCATATTGCCTTCGACTTCAAATTTGATTTTGCCAAAACCTCTGGCGACGACGAAGAATCATAGAAGAGTATTGAAGATAATGGAGACTTTAATTCATTGAGCTCGTCGTCACTTGTGTATGACTTCCTAACAACAGAAGATTTGTTTCTTCTTAGCTGAGATTTGCTTCCAATCTCTCCTAGAATGCTTGCGACAGAAGTTACATTCGGAGGTGAATAGGAAATTGGAGCTGCACTGCATGTGAAGTTGTTATCTAACTCCTTTCCATGTTCCATTTCATTCTGTTTCATGTCAACACAAAACTTTGAGATCACAAGTTAATTTTGATGGAGTTTTAGCACATAATCATTTTAACGTTGTTTATCAAAGAACTGCATAGGTGATTATCCATCAAGTACTGACACGCGGATATCAGTAATAATTTAGAAAAATGAAATATTTAGCTATAATCACATAATCTGAAGTTTTAGTGCTATGTAATCCTATAGACTAGAAAAAATCAAATAAAAATTGAATATCTACCTCTAAGTCTAGAGCTTCAAGAACATGTATAGGCATCGGATCAGGGCAAAACTCATCTGGGAAAAAATTATCAAGAATCTTCTTGATAAGTGGTGCACTAAACATGGGGCATACCTTCACAAACAAGAAACCTTTTAGCATGAAAAGTGAAGAGAAGTAACTTAGGCAACTAAAGCATGATTTTAAATTGCAATCTGCAACTTCCATGGCCCGCAACATTGTAGATTTTGAAGTCTCCACAACGGCATGGCAACCAGAATTTTGACCGCATTTTGTTGCATTATAGAGATTCACAACATAACTACGGCCACATCCGCAATTTAAAACTACAAATTAGTGTAAGTTCAACAATATCATTAGCATATATATACCTCATTTCTAATGGATGCACTTAATAGCATATCTTTAGGAAGCATTAGAAGGTCACTTAGTGAATTAAGAAGAGTGAAATAATCATGCTTCTGCTCATTGTTATTAGAATCATCTTTATTTTCAATTGAATCCTCTTCATTCATGCCATATAGATCACTCAACCATCTAGACCAGTTCCCAATCTGAAAATAAAAATTGATTACACAAAAATTAATTTAAGTCATGTTTGGATAAATGTCTTAATTGTGCGCTATTATTCGCATATGTCATATTAGGTTTAACTCATTCTTATAAAATCGACTTATATGAATGAATTGAAATCAGATTCATTCATGAGTGGATGGCATGATATGAAATTCACATAAAAAGTTATTGAGAAGTGTACCGCAGTTTTCAGCTGAGCACCAGCTCCAAAGCTTGATTTTCCGGGTGGAATAGGAAGAACCTTAGGATCACTTATAGCATCAGAGACAGGATCAGTTGGTATTTCATCACCCGACTCGCGCAAAATAGCATTGAACATAGCCACGTCTAATCTTGCCGCACATTGCTCCATTATCTAGATGGAAGAAAAAAAAATGAGATTCCATTGACTGAAGTAATGAGCTTATAAGCAATATGAATTAATATAGGTAGTGACTTGTGAAACAAGCAATCATATAAAACTGACCAATTTCGGAAGCATAGGTAAACAGCCACACTCATGTCCTCCAGCTCTAATAGGACAGAGCCTTTCAAATGTTTCCTTAAAAGCATTCTTCCAAATATCTATTGACAAGTTACTCTTATCATGATCGCATGAACTCGATGTCGTTCGATGGTTTTTCCTTGAGGCAGAAGCTACTTCCTTGTTGGTTATATTTGTATCGACATGTTGCATATGTGGAGTTAGAGTCTACATATAGACAAAGAATGATAAATTCATGTTAGGTGCCAATGTATGTCTCATGTCTGACACGTGTCAATATCATGTCGGATGTTCATGTCAGTATTTCATACTACGGCTACTACATGTCTACGTTCCGGTCCGAGATAAGAGTAAGGCTTTACCTGCCACCATATAGATTCTACTATGCGAGAGAAGATCCAAGCTTCAACTTCTTCCAATGCTGAAATGAATACATGAGGATTATCCCAATTACCGAAACATTCATACCCTAATGCTTTTGTACTTTCATTTTTTCCTCCTTTCCACCTTTGTGAGGAGGAGGCTATCTTCCCATTTCCATTTCCCTCGGTTTTTCTTCTCCTATCGGAACCACCATGATTCGATAAAAATAATTCCTTCGAGTTTCGACTTATAATTGTTCTCAACACTATAGTATTCGATAACCAAAATGTCAACCTATAACCAGACGAATACGTTTTTAGAAACAACGAAATTGTAAGGGAAAATTTTGATCTATATTATGTTATGTTTCTCAGTTAGTTAAAGTATGAAAATGAATTAAATGTACCTTGGAACATCATTTCCACATGCTTTGGAAACAAGTACTAATCCTGAAACAGAACTTTTCGCTGCACCATACATTCTTCCTTGAAGCTTTTCTCTACAAGCATGAAGATAAAGCCTCGAAAGACGCCGAGCCGGGGCATGAACCTTGCTCGTGGAGTTTCCATGCTCAGCAACAACTGAATATAAAGAAGCTTCAATAGCCGCAGCTTCTCTTAGCTCTCCTTCAAGATTCTTTACCTTCTTTTTCAAGTAATCGATTTTACCTTCTAAATTACCATTTTTTGCTTCCTTTGGAATAATCTTAGCATCTCTTTTGCTACTTATTCTTTGAACATCTTCAACTATATTTCTACAATGAGTAACCTTGTCATGAAAATTCTCATCGAACTTTTCATGATCGTTGCTTCTTCTTTCGATCCTTGAATTTTCGTCTAAACTTTCACAAACTGATGGTGAAGTAGTACCTTTTTCAGTTGACAACGATGCATCCGTTGACGACAACATGCGAGATGAACTTTCCATCTTCTTGTATGCATCCTGTTGCACCATTTTAGTCTTTCTGATCAATCCGTTCGATTCATTCATAAGTTCAAAGGAAGTAGAAGCTCCCGCAACAGAAGAACGCGAAGAAACATCATCATCATCATCAGTAAAATAAGCAATCTCAGCTTCCTCGGCATATTCTTCATTCATCAATGTTGATACAGAATCACCGCCATTACTTTTATCATCCAAAACCTCGTTCGAAAATCTTTCCTGCAACGAAGACGAACGAGCACGGATCTTTTCAACCGGCTGAATCTTAATCAACAAAACCGGTTGATCATTGTTTCTGTAACTCCTCTTGCAGTTCATAGATGTACTAATGCTTAATCCCTCTTTAATTACTCCATAATCCGCCAAATCTATAACAGCATTTCCCAATAATTGACCCTTAACAATCTTGTTATCTTTTCTAGGCTCAAACAAGTTGAATTCCAAGAAATTCTTTTGGAAAACATCAAAAACACCACCTCTAATGGATACATCCCTCAACAATGTCACCGAAATTCTGAACGATTCGTTGAATTCGATTCTTCCTTCGCCTATAACTGAACCAAGTGAAGGTGATACTAGTTTACTACAACCTAATGTGTCAGAACCATTCTTCATTTCGATTAAAACCGAACCAAGAGATCTTAAAGATTGCGATGGAGGCCAAGGCTTAATCTCTTGAATATGAATCAGGTAATCAATTTGAACTTTGCTAGCTCTCATGTTCTTTCCTCTCATTCCTAAAACCATATCTTCCAAAATGATGGATCCTCACCTGATGAATTTCTTCTACTTTGATTGGTTGAATCGAGTGTCACGGTCGTGCCTCAATCGCGGTTGCGTTGTGGTCGCGTAGACATTAAAACCTCGATATAGTAGCCTAGATTGCAGTGTGAAACCAAATCAGCATGAGAACTCAAAATGCAGCAGGAAAAAGCATCTGAAGTGAATATTAACACAGAAATTCTTTACTCTAGGGTTGGAACTATATCATGTACTAATAACATCAAAGTGATTAAGAGATAGAGCCTAAAAAACAAAAACAAAAGGATATCAAGGAACTAAATTCAAGAAAGAATCCAGTAAAATACTACAAGAACATTAAAGACATAAAGAAAATGCATGAAAAATGAAGCAATGAGAGGTTACCAAGAAAAAGCAGTGTTGGGTGGTGAAGTGGAAGAATGAGAAAGCTGCAAAAGATGGCTATAACTGAAAATAGGGTCAGTGGTCAGTAGTCACCACTCACCTTATTAAATTTTTCTAGGATTTGTATTTGGTGCAATAAATGTGGCACTCAAATTAACAATATTTAAAGTTAATAGAATCGATCAGTTTTTCTGTGCGTAAATGCATAGACTAATTTTTGAGACAGAAAATATAGCAGTATCAAAATAAAGGAGAGAATTTCAAGGTAAGATTTATTAAAAAAAAGGTTGGTAGGATTAGTTGGAGAAAAATATAATTGATTTGGCAAATTGTTTGGTGTTATAACTATAGAAACCACCTTGTTGATTGTGATGGATAGCCATATCAAAATGACTTTGAAACTAACACTTTTAAATATAACTAAATGTTTCATACACTTTGTTTCTTGTACTTTATTACCCCAATATATAATAACAGTACTCAGTACTTTAAGTTTCTGCTTTAAATAATGAATTTTGTAAGAGGGTGTTGAAGGAATACAAAACATTATTGGTGTTAGTTACTCTACTCAACATGCAGATAAAACCGCGCGTGAAGACTACGCAACCATAACCTGCGTCGTTTCTACGTAACAATGCTTAATCACATATTCACATGTATTCATCTCATTTTCTAGTTTTAGTTTTACGAGATTTTTATTTCTTTTTTTGTTTTTGATAACAACAATATTACCTTTTTCTTTAAAAAAAATGTATGAGATCATGTCATACAAAAATAAATTTGAGATTTCTATTATGAAAAAAAATGAAAAAGGAACAAACAAGTTAAACATTTGAAACAGGTCAGAGTTTGAAATTGATTTTGATATATTGGCCGAACAACGTTATCAAAGATTAAATGTATTCATTGTCTTTTAATTTTGTTTCTCTTTAATCTTCTATTTGTTAATGTTCTAACAGTTGGTATCACATGGTGATTAACCATAGTGCAAAATTCGAGGTGACAAGGTGAAGGTTCAACGGGATAAGTAACTTTGGATTATGGCAAAGGGTTAAGGATACGATGGCTTAGCAAAGTTTATAGAAGATGTTGTGTAAGATGAAATAGACTGACATGGAGGATACCAATTGGAAATAGATGAAGGAGAATGTCGCAGATTAATTCGCCAATGTGTTTATGATGAGGTGATGTATCATATCTTTGGACCTAACGACGCTGAAGGAAGTTTGAGACAAACTGGAGAGTCAGTATATGTCAAAGACAATGATGAACAAATTTTTCGTGAAACAGCGAATATATAGTCTAAAATGAAGGAAGGATATGATTTACAACAATATCTCAATGCCTTAAACAGCATAATCACCGATCTGGTTATACTTGGGGTGAAGATTGATGACAAAGATAAGGTAATTATCTTGTTGTGCTCATTACCAAGTTATTATGACCACTTAGTGACTACTCTCACTTACCAAAAAACACTAACAGTTTTGATGTGATTACTGTTACTTTTTGTCTCATTCTCAAAGGAGACAAAGAGTAGATGAATGAACCCAAGGAGACGGTTTGTATGCGAATGGGGGTCAAGATCGTGGGTGAAACTAGGGTAAAGTAGACTCTAGAAAGAAGAGGTTTAAATCCAAGAATCGGAATACATATGAGTGTTATAGTTGTAAACAGATTAATCATTGAAAAAGGGATTGTCCTAGCATAAAGTATGGCTCATCTAGTTTTGCAAATATAGTTCTAACCGATGATTCTGAAAGTGAATAAGAGTTATTATGTGTCTCGTCTAACAAGTGCACAGATCTGTGGATTCTTGACTTTGTTTGTTTTTACCCCATGACGTAGTACTGGGAATGGTTCACTACATTCAGGTCAGATAATTTTAAATTTATTTATCTAAGTGATGATAAATCATGTATATTACTAGAATTAACGAAGAACTTGATTTCCTAAGTACTCTATAGACAAATGGTTTCTCCTACAAATCTAATAGAGATAGGGACGTTAATAAGGTTAGGAAGGGTTCCTTAATTGTGATGAGAGCAGAGAGGAACATATGTAACATCTACAAATTGTTAGGGAACAATGTTTTAGGTGATGTTGCATCAATTGAGTTTGATAGTGATGTAACCAAACTCTGGCATATTTGTTTGGTTCATCTCACTAAGTGTGGGATGATGGAACTTCATAAGATAAATCTATTGAAGGGTGCTCGTAATAGCAATATGTATTTGTGCAAGTATTGTATACATGGGAAATAGTGTTGTATTTGGTTCAAGACCATAAAGCACAAAACAGAGGAAACTTTATACCATGTACAGGCATACCAAAGAGGCTTCTGGGTGGTTTTAGGTATTTTGTGACTTTTCCATATAATTTTTCTCATAAGTTTTAAGTGTATTCCTTGAAACAAAAATTTAAAGTCTTTACCAAAATCAAGTTATGGAAGACAGAGGTAGAATCAAACAGATAGAAAAATCAAATATTTGCAGTCGGATAATAGGAAAGAGTACACTTATTCAAATTTTAAGAGGTTCGATAAAGAACATGGTATTCAAAGCACTTCTCAATTCGTAAGACACCGCAACAAAATGGTGGGGCAGAGAAAATGAATGAGTCCCTAATTAAAAGGGTAAGATGACTCTTGTTAAAGGGGTAATATGACTCTTGTTAAATGATGGACTATCAACTGACTTATGAGCAGAGGCGGTTAACAAGGTGAATTATCTCATCAATAGGTCACCACGAGCTTCATTGAAGGAAAATGTTGTAAAGGAGGTGTAGACAGGTAATCCTATTAACCTTGAAAAGTTGCGTGTTTTAGGTGTCCATATTGTGTGTTTATATCTAATGAAGATTGATTCAAACTTGATCCCAAGTCGACGAAACGTGTCTTCATCGGTTACACAAAAGGAAAGAAAGGGTTCATGTTATGGGGCCCGATTAGAAAGAAGGTGGTATTTTGCAAAGATGTTGTGTTTTATATGCAGATACTATTGAAACATTCAATTACAGTAGATGTGTTGGCATTTGAAGGAGAAAGTTTCAGCAAACAGGTGATTCAGGTGGATGTTGATCTGCCACCAGTGAACATTATATTGGCTATGTATTAACCAAAAGAGGGATTAGGCTCAGATATTAAAATTGACCCCAGACCTAAAGTATCAGGTGGAGTACATAATTATATTCTTGTATGTGATAGAGAGAATTATACAACCAAGCCACCAGAAAGATATGGGTATGAAGACTTGGGCGCCTATGCATTTCTTACTAGTTCTGAAGACCCTTCTACCTTTCGAGAAGCTATAGCTATCCAGGAGAAATATAAGTGGGTGGGTGTAATGGTGGAGAAAAGGTGGAGTCCTTGAATAAAAATCAAATATATTGTTAAGCTTTCTAAGGGGAAAAAGGTCATCGGTTGTTAGTGGGTGCTCAAGAAAAAATCACTAGTAACAAAAAAAAGACAAAAAGTTCAAGATTCTTCTTGTAGCAAAGGGGTACTCACAGCAGTTACTTGCATTCGGACAAATGACCAGTCATATTGATGTGATGTTTCATAAGATCGGAGAGTTACTTGCATTTGGATAAATATTACTTGAAAAATGTTCATACTTTAGAAAATGTAGTTGATATACTGATCAAGTCAGTCATAAGTGACAAGTTCACGTATTGTTTAGACTTGTTACATGTTTCTCAATGTTAAGCTAAAGGTGTACCTTCCCAGTTGTCAAGATGTGATCGTTATGCATAAAATCTTCATAAGAGTTTGATATTCGTCAAGACGGAGATTGTAGAGTATGAATCATATAGTAAGAACATAATAATTACAATATAAACAAGATAGATGGATGTGTCTACAAAGCAAAGAATATATGAAATTTATAGATTAGCGTTGAGTATGACTCATATATATATATATATATATATATATATATATATATATATATATATATATATATATATATATATATATATATATATATATATATATATATATATATATATATATATATATAGACACTAAAGTGAGGTACAGCTCATGGGTATTATTGTAAACTAATTTATACTATTATATATATTATTTGTAACACATTAACCCTAATTGTCACAGAAATATAAAGGATTTATAAGTGTTCTACAATCGTAGAAGTAGACACCATTGGTCAAACTATAATTCTAAAAGAATTTGGCAACTCTGTTTCACTAATTTGTAAATCAAATATTTCACAATATAATTGAGTTTCTGCTAGAAAACAATAAATAAAAATTATGACTTTTCTGGTAAAAAAAAAAAAGTATTGAAGGATAAGAAAATTCTTTGGTACAGAACTACTGATACATATATTCAAACTATTTATATCTTATCAAAACTCTAGAAGAAACATTAAAATGCTACAAACATTTTTACAGCTATACTATACTATAGTCAACTTTATATTTGCAATGATAATTAACATCTCGAATATCTTTTTACTAATAAACCCCTGAATTCTTTCTATGCACCTATGAAGTTAAATCTTAATCTGATTTTTGATCTGCATCTGCTGTGGCTTGAACTTGAGCTGCATACTGTAAATTCCATAGAACATCCTCAAAAGAAGGACGAGATGAAGATTCTTGAGATATACATTTGGTTGTTATAGATATTGCAATTGATAGTGATTCTTGACAACATGTTGTTAACACTATTGGATCCACAATCTTTCTTCTTCCATCTTCACTTCCAAAAGATGCCTATCATTCACAACATGTTCATGTAAAACGAGTAAGATTCAAAACAAAATTCGATACCAAAAACTCATCACCATATTCATATATAGTGTAGAGAGATTTTTTTCTCAAATTTTTTACTAACCTTTTCATTTAGGAAATATGTTTCACCTTTGTCGCATGTAATGGGTCCAACAAGTGATTCCAACAATATGAACCCGAAATTGTAAACATCGTTATCCTTTGTCCTTTGACTGCAAAAAAGTTACTCGATCAGTTAAAGCAACTGACACTTCAGATTGAAAATGTGTATGTGTCTAATATTCGACAGGCAATGGTATATGAAGGATTAAGGAAAATCTAGTATCATACCATGATTTTGACTTCTTCTCACTCTTTGTCTGCACACAAACATAGTCACTCAATGATCAAAATCATATTAGATCATGATAAATCAAAAATTAAAAAGCAACATTGATTAATTGATTAAAACATACCTCAAACTTTTCAATATCTTCACTGATAATGGACATACCATAGTCACTTAGTTTAGGAATGCAGTGTTCATCAAGTAACACATTCTTTGTTTTTAACTCGTTGCTAAAACATCCCGGTATAACACCGGTATGTAAGAAATGAACTGCCTTTGCAACTCCAATCAAAATCGCTAGTCTATCAGGCCACTTAAGTGCTTTTTCTGCAGAATATTCTGCATTTTTGTATGAAGAAACATTAGAAAATTTCAGCTAGAATGTGTCGGATAGTATCGGTTATCGCTATAGTACCTGATTTAACCAAAATCACAAAAACATCCTCGAATTGTGTCTTCTATACACTCGATGATGTTTTAGTAATTTTGGTACACTCAGAGACTACATAAACACTGATCCGCTATATGTCATATACTAACCTGATAGACGAGTATGATAATCTCCGTTTGGCACATATTCATATACAAGATGAAGTTTTTGTGTGCTCGAATCATCTTGTTCGCCACCATCAATACAATGACCCAAAAGACTAACCAAATTTGGATGTTCAAGCTTTGAGAGTAAATCCAACTTAGCTTTAAGATTTTGAATTGAACATTTCTTTGACAGAACAAATGATCTTATCACCACATAAGCTCCATTCTCTAGTTTACCTTTATGCAGCTGAAATGAAAAACACTTATAATGAACATACAAAATAAGTTTGATAAATTTTCCCTATGAATCTTCCCTTGAACTTAAGGTACCTTTCCTATGGAGCCATCACCAATACAAGTTAACAAACTAAAGTTTTTGGTAGCTTCCTTCAACTCTTGGATAGAAAATTGTCTGCAGATTGGACTAGTTTGTGTCCCTAGCTTCACTGCTTGAGAAATAAATCCTGAAAGAATAAACGTTTATCATATACATGCTCATATAAGACTAGTTGTTTTCATATAAGCTGTTTTCATAAGCTATTCTAGGCAGGCCCGTCTTTGAGGGCGTGTAAGGCGGACTACCGCACAGGACCCAGAATTTGTCATGGTGGTTAAATAGAGCATTTATTTGTTTTGTCACGGTTAAACAGTGACTAATCTATGCAGAACCTCTAAAAACTTGAGACGGCTCTGATGCTAGTGAGCTTATGAAAATAAGCTGAAAACAACTTATAGACATGTTATAAATTGTTTTCGTACGATCTTTCAAACATTTTCACGTTTATACAAGTAGATAAGTTCAAACAAGTCAATCCAAACAGGTCTCTTGCAAAAAAAAGACTGACCCAACCGCAACCACAACTTAAAACAAACAGAAAAAACACTAATGCTTAAGTAACTTATATACTTACTTGCATTTGCAAGAACTTCCGATGAAACGCCAGTTGCGGATTTATCTTGAACAGTCTTTACCAGCACTTCCTTTCTACTTTTCTTCATCAAATGACATTTTTTACACACCAAAACTCCAAAAACCAAAACCACAAGAACAAATCCAACAACAATAGCCACTATTGCAACCACTTTCAATATCTTGAATTTCTCCCATCTCGAACCGAAATCCTTACAATAAGAACCTCTCTGCTGATTCTGAGCCTCAACAGATAAACAGTTTCTACCATATCTAACAACTCTACCATCTGAACTATTCGCCAAACACGAAGGAAGTAAACCACTTAACTTGTTGCTAGAAATATCGACATAACCGAGTTTTCCACCACAATCAAGTTTATCAGAAAACTCACCACTTAGCACATTGTTTGCTAGACTCAAGTAACTTAAATTCGACAGAGAGAACAATGTCGAAGGCGGCGTGCCCTCAAGACGATTTGACGAAAGATCTAAATGTTGAAGATGATTCAATTCGCCAAATTTCTTAGGAATCTCTCCCGAAAATGAGTTATTGCTAAACAAAACCGTGACCACGGATTTCGGCAGACGCGGTAGGTCAAATTCGAAACGGTTTTCTCTCAAATCCAAAACATGCAAACCATTAAGAGAATCGAAACTAGGCAATTCCCCCGATAGTTCGTTTTGTGACAAAGAAATAACTTCGAGTTTCTTGATTTTGCATAGCGAAAATGGAAATGAACCCTTGAAGTGATTTTTCTTCAAACTCAAGAAAGTTAGGTTAAGCAAAGAATCAAACCAATTAGGCAAAGTGGTGTTGAAATAATTTTCATCAAGTGTTAGTGATTGAAGATTCACCATTGTTGAGACTTTTGGTGGAATGGAACCAAATAGGAAATTTGAACTCAAATCCAAAACTTGAAGCAAACTAAGAGAATCAATCTTATTAGGAAGTTTCCCCCAAATCCCTAATGAAACCAAAGTAAGAACCTTTAGGGTTTTCAACTTTGTCAATGTGGTGAAAAATGAATCAATTGAGAAATTCATGGATAGTGTTTGATTTGGAATTGCAAATCCATTGAAACTTGAGGAGGGTTTCAATGATTTATCACCAAAAATTTTGAGCTCAATTATTGAATTATCTTCACATTTAATGCTCAAATTTGAAGATAAAGGAAGATAACAAAAATCAACATTGTAATTTTCCATAATTTGTAATGAAGAAGGATACTCCAAAAACATTCTTAATTGTAACAAAGCTTGGCTTTGATCTTGTTCTAACTCATCACTATTTGAGATGAACAATAAAAGCCATGTAAGAATCAAAAGATCAAAGCAAAAGTACCTCATTGAATCACCAACTTGAAAAACTATGCACACCAGATATATGATCTATCTGGTCGCAATTGCGGTTGCAGACTGTAATTTAAAACTATGATCAGTCAAAGTTCAAAGATTTTTCAAAGAACAACATAGATACTTTCAAAAGGAAACTACTAAGAAGATGATTTTGCTATAAAATTTGAAACAATGCATCACTGGTTTTGGAAAATTTGATGTTTTTTTAATGATGGGATGAATGAAGACAAGTGAAAATGTTGTACCATGGAAAAAGACAAAGGCATTTATTTTAGTTTTTGGGTACAAAGACAGAGGCATTTATATTAGAATTAATGTAGAAACCATAGTGGTCACAAGTGGATAATGTATTAATAACTGTTGCAGATAGATTCACCTCTTAAAATAGTGCAGAATCTGGTTTTTATTTTCAAGATGGGCATGCTAAAACTTTAAAGTAAAAAAGAGCACAAGTTGTGTTTCTTCTTTCTTTTTTTATGAATAGTTTTGTCATCGCGATTCTCCCTGATTGGAAGGATTAACCATTGCAGTTGCATGCAGAGGATATTTGATTTTTACCCGAAAAAATTCAAACTGATTTAATTTTGGTTCATTCAATAACTTGTGTATTGAGTTGTTCAATTAATCAAAAACTTCCTTCGTGAATTATTATAACAAAGGTTGTGGACAGTTCTATTCAAGTCAATGCATTATTAATATTAACAATAATTCTCACAATTAATCATCATCAATTAAAGAAGTACACATTTATGTTTATTAAGAAAATCATTTTTGAAGAATATGAGTTTATCTCAATCATACAATTATGTCAACCAACATTATATTAGTCCTAATAAAACTAAACTTAAATCTCTAAACAAGGTTTAACATTTTTCTGAGATTGATCAAAACGCCAGTCGTGTCTTTATTGTAATTAACTATTAGGTCTCTTCGTCTGCTGGTGTATGATATAAATTGTGACTAAGTCAATAAAATCGGATTGATCTCTTTAAATTTATTTATTTTGAATCTGACCTCAGCCTTACTACCTTCTAAATATCATCCGAACTATATGGATGGTCGGCAAACACAAATGTATAGTTATAGTGGAGATTTTTAATGACACGTATTATAGCACATATTCTCTTGAAGTACAAGCTAGTATGGCTTTTATTTTATTAAATTTTGAATCATTGTAAAGCTATTACGCCAATAATTTCTTAATCGTAGAAAGAAGGGAAAAAACATGATCCATCATATTTTATGAATGACATTGAGGAATTCGAATCCAAGAAAAAGAAGACATTAACAAAAGAAGCAAACATTTGACCGTTAAAAGGATGGGGCATGGACAGCCTGTCGTGCATATAGTATGATATAAGTATATAACATGATACCATGTGCTTTCTTTCAAATTTCAATACCCATCAAAGATTGAAATTCTCACTTTATTTTCTTTTTCTTTATTCTTATTTTGTCCTTTTCCTTTTCTTTTTAAGTAAAGACCCATTTTGATATCTAAAAATATTTAATTCAATTTATTTTTTTTAAAAATAAAAACAAATTTGCTCATAAAAAAAACTTAATTGCCTTTTAATCTTCTTATTTTTACTAGGTTATAGAATTGATCTCTTCATTTAAAATTTATAATTTTAATCTCTTCTTATATATTTTAAACGATATAAGATATACTTCGATATAATAATCATTCATAAAATTTAATTATTTAAATATTATCAATTAAAATATAAAATTGACTAATTTGAGTCTTCCTCGTCGTTTTCATATTCTTGCATCCTTTTGTGTTCTTCAATTCTTAGTTCCTACCAAGACTATGGTGGTTCAACTTATTTACTCCTCAAAATTTGCATATTCCTCAAAATTTGTGTCTTCCCTTTTATATTTTTTATTCTTATGCACTTGCTTCTAGTTATGGTTATTTTAAGAAACTTGAGTACTTTGATCATCAACCAAATGAGTGAGGATGAATTCAGTGACACGTACATGGTTCGGTTTTTTTAAAGAAAACTGAACCGAATCGAACCGAACAATTACATAAATGCATTTGAACTGTACCAAATCATTTCAATTTTTTTAGAACGGAATTGAACCAAAAATTTTGGTTTGGCATAATGGTTCGGAATTTCAAACCGTAACTAGAAGCAAGTGCATAAGAATAAACAAATAAACACCCAATAAAATAAAACAAACAAAGGCTAGGATCGACTTGCTTAGGTAGTCCCCAGCAGAGTCGCCAGCTGTCGCACGCTCGCGAAAAATGAACAGAGTCGCCACCAATATATTTATCCCATAAGGGAAAGGAATATCAGAAAACCTAACAAAGGAAGGAACAGGGTCTTGCGACCAGAGAATCTAGGTACGGAAGTCGGTTACGCGAGGGGAAGGTATTAGCACCCCTCACGCCCATCGTACTCGATGGTATCCACCTATGTTTGTTTCTATCTAAAGGGTGTGTACTATGTCTATGTCTATATGCGAAATGAATGCAAAAAGAAGTACGGGGAAAAGAAGGAAATATTTACAAGTGTGCTCGTTCAAGCCCCGCGACTTGATGCCTACGTATCCTTTTCAGGAATCAGAGCGCCGTAGTTCGGCTCCATAGTTTCTGTTTGTTTTTGTGTTTTTTAGTTGGGCGGCGTTAACGTTCGCGCTCTTGCACAAGGGGACAGCCTAGGATGCAATGGAGCGGAAATAACGGTGCCCTTAAGAAAGCGAGAGAAGAGAGAGAGTTTGAGTGTTTCGAGGAAATCCCTTAAGCAAGGGAAACTCGAGTTACTCTTTGGTTGGTGTTTTTTAGGAGTTGGGAACTTACGCCTGAATGGAACCCTTAAGCAAGGGAGCTCCAAGCACTCGAACATCCCTTAAGCAAGGGAAGTTACAAGCTTCCATTCCCTTTTTATTAGTCAAAGTATTTATTAGTCATTTTTTATGAGTTTTCTTTGTATTTTTTATGGGATTTTAATCAAGCATTTATTAGATGTTTTATGTTGTAAAAGAAAAAGAATGAGAAAGAGGGGGACTAGCCTAATTTCTAAGCCTAATGTTGATCATGGTTTCTACCTAAGGTTAGGAGTAAAAGAATATGAAAATAAAGATCACAATTAGAAGTGAAAATGAAGAGTGCTACAATGGTACAAAGTTATACACAAGCATGAAGTAGCAAGTCAAAACATAGTACAAAATGAATTAAAAATACTACTATTTTTTATATTGATTTTTATGAGAGAAATTGAATTACAACTCAAGTAAAAAGACTAAAAACAAATAGCCTAAAAACTAATATTTTTTATGAACATTTTTTATGTCAAAATTGTTACCTAAAAGAAGTAGAAAAAAACTAAGTAAAAAACCTAAAAAATTATCACATAAATGTGAATCAGGGGGGTGAAAGCTGAAAAATGGGTGTGTGAAGAGTACACGCGCAGGCCTGGTACAGAGGCCCAAAAAGTTTTTGTTGTGCAAATTTTCAGCAAGTAAAAAAAATGGAAGAGAGTTTGATGGGCCTTCGCAGCAATTTCGTTTTGGCCCAAATTCTAATTGATCCATGATTTATCTTCAGATTTTTATTAAAATTTTATTAAAAAAATAAAAAAAGAAAAAAGAAATTGGGAATTAGGGTCAATTCATTGTGACGTTTCGCATCCATTCTCAGACTTTCCTCTCGTCTTCTCCCTAGCGAACGGCGTCTTCGGTGACCTACCCTCGCCGTCTACGGTGACCTACCCTTGCCGTCTCCTAACTCTCCGATCCGTTAATCTCTCTTTTCATCTCGTTTTCACCGATATTTCTCTCTTAATCACCCCAATCTCCTAAATCTAATCTTCAAAGAAATCCTAGAATACTTAACCCTAAACTAGATGCCGATGAAACATTCAAACCACGCAATTGGAAGTAGAAGAACGCTTAAGGGATTAGAGGCTTACTTGGAGCGAAGATAAAAACGAAGGGACCGAAAACCAGAGGGAAGAATTCACGTTCGTCGGCGTGCGAAATAAACGCACGGAAGTAAAGAGGTTCTTCAGGTGATTCTTGACTCAGCGCTTCTCACTTCTTCTACTATTCTTTTTTCTTTTGATCTTTTCTGAAATTGTTGTTGTGCGTGATGGTTGTTGTTGCGGTGGTGCTGAGATGCGAGGAGTGAAGATTAGAGATCGTGAGATGATGAGCGATGATACCAAACGGTGTCTTGAAGGTTGGAGATTGAAGCAATATGAAGATGATGAAGGTTTCTGATAGTGTGGTCACGACGTGAAGCTGAGGCGATGATGAAGATATGGATGTGTCTGCCGTCGAAAATTGTTGAGTGATGGATGAATTGAATCCGCAGAATTCTGTATGAATGAAGAGGTGAAAATTCGTGAAGATGAATTGGAGGATTCGGTTGCGATTTTTTTTTGCCACAGGTTTGTGATTCTGCAACTTCTTTCCACTTTCTATAATGAGTTTGTTACTCCTTCTCCTCTTCTTATTTTTCTGTTTGATTTTTGTTGATGATGATGATGAGATTGAAGAGTGGTGGAGTGAAAAATTGAATCTGTGTGAAGGTTGAAGAGTGTGAATGAAGAAGGGTGAGGTTCAGAGGGTTGATGAAAATGGTGGAGGGAGAAGGAGGTGGAAGATGAGTGTGAGAGAGTGGTGAAGATGATGATTCAGAGAGATGAATGAAGAATGGTAGAGTGTGTCAGTGAAAATGGCGTGTAGGTTGAATTATGGAGGGAAGGTGATTATATAGAGTGTAGGCTCGGGTGAGTTAGGTTTGGAGTGAGGTTCGGTTTCAGTTAGATAGGTTTGGAGTTGCTGACTAGGACAGGATTCGGTTACACTCAGGTTTGGATTCAGTTAGGATGGACTCACTGAGTTAACTGACAAACTCAGTTAGTTATGGTGAGTTGAATTCTGTTAGTGAACTGAGTTAGTTACATGCTGTTAGAAATTATTTGAGGGTAGTTAGTTATAGGTTTAGGAGAGTTTGATTTTCTGTTATGAGGTTGGTTAGCTAAAACTGATTGCTATGCTTGATGTGCTTATGTCTCTTTTATTTGAAGGGGCTTTTGAACGGTACTGATGGGATGCAGGGGTTGGTATGCGTGTTGTTTTGGAGTTTAGAGATTGAGGTTAAGGTTTATTTAACTGAAGTAACTACAGGGCTGTGGAGTAGTGGGATGCTGTAACTGTTTGGGAGCTAACTGTATGAAGGCTGCAGGATTATAGTAATGTATATGTGGCTGAATGTTGTTGTTGATGAAGCTGAGGCTGATTTCTTTTTCTTGTTTGAATGTGCAGGCTGGCGGCTGCAGCAGGATATCACATGGCAATGGTGACAGCATGAAGCTTGAAGGATAAACCCAATAATGATTTAGTTTTTTTTTCTCTTTTTGTAATGGGTTCTGTTTGATTGCAGTGTTGTAACAACATGATATTTGGGCTTTTAGACATGGATTCCCCTTTTCTTTTGTAATATGAATGTGATAATGAAACGATATCTTCTTAGAATCGAAACAGAATTTGCAACTTATTCTACTTTCTAGCTTCCATGACTTAGCCTCTTGATGATATTGGAATAATCATGAACTCGAATGTGGAATAATGGGCGTTGCTTGATATGTAAACTTGGAATGAACAATTGAAAGCATTTGAAATTGAGTTTTGAATTACACGGATACCTTTGATGAATAAACCCCGATCCACTTGCAAATTTCGATGGACCTTTAATTCACTTCCATTCGTCAATCTAACTCAAACTTGTATGTCCAAATCCGTATACTAGAAGTGGCGATGCCTTGTTCTTTGAAGTGATTCATTAGCTCTACACAAACTCAAGTTAAATCTAGATATGACATCCCATAGTTTGATGAAGAAACTCATAAATCACATTTAGACTTCCAACCATGATAGAAATAATTTGAATCCACCTCGAGTAGAGATGAGAGCCTCAAAACAATAGCAAACCCTAACTCTTTAAAGTCCTTGATCCCATGCTAGATTATTGATTAATGATTCATGAGTTAGACGACCTAATGGGAGGCATGTACATGAGATTGTAAAAACGCATAAGCCAGTTAGAAATTAAAGGGTAGGACAAATTTGGGGTATGACAGCTGCCCCTATTTAATCGTCTTAAACCTGAAGGTGAGATTGGCGCTAGCCTTTCGAGCATTCAAGGTAGAAGAAGATTAAATATCAAAGTACCATAAATTTGTCCTAGAGAAAAGATGGTGTGAATGTTATCTTTATTTTTATTTTGATATCTGCTGGGGAAAGAGGAATGTTTTTTTGTTTTTTCTGGTGGAAGAATTTACAGTGGGTAATGGGTTTGAATGGAGATAGCTTATAACGTGGTGGTGGTGCCAACATGGGGTTTTCAAAGAGAGTGGTTGTATGAAACAATGATCGAAAGAAAAAGACCTCGTGCGATTTACGACTCAACATCGACTCGACATCAGGAGGGGATCTCGTACGATCTTCAGGACTGAAAGAATAAGATCTCTTACGATCTATGACTCAACATCGACTCGACACCAGGAGAAGACCTAAGCATGATCTTCAGGACTGAAAGAATAAGATCTCTTACGATCTATGACTCAACATCGACTCAACACCAGGAGAAGACCTAAGCATGATCTTCAGGACTGAAAGAATAAGATCTCTTACGATCTATGACTCAACATCGACTCAACATCAGGAGAAGACCTAAGCATGATCTTCAGGACTGAAAGAATAAGATCTCTTACGATCTATGACTCAACATCGACTCGACACCAGGAGAAGACCTAAGCATGATCTTCAGGACTAAAAGAATAAGATCTCTTACGATCTATGACTCAACATCGACTCAACACCAGGAGAAGACCTAAGCATGATCTTCAGGACTGAAAGAATAGGATCTCTTACGATCTATGACTCAACATCGACTCAACACCAGGAGAAGACCTAAGCATGATCTTCAGGACTGAAAGAATAAGATCTCTTACGATCTATGACTCAACATCGACTCGACACCAGGAGAAGACCTAAGCATGATCTTCAGGACTGAAAGAATAAGATCTCTTACGATCTATGACTCAACATCGACTCGACACCAGGAGAAGACCTAAGCATGATCTTCAGGACTGAAAGAATAAGATCTCTTACGATCTATGACTCAACATCGACTCAACATCAGGAGAAGACCTAAGCATGATCTTCAGGACTGAAAGAATAAGATCTCTTACGATCTATGACTCAACATCGACTCAACATCAGGAGAAGACTTAAGCATGATCTTCAGGACTGAAAGAATAAGATCTCTTACGATCTATGACTCAACATCGACTCGACACCAGGAGAAGACCTAAGCATGATCTTCAGGACTGAAAGAATAAGATCTCTTACGATCTATGACTCAACATCGACTCAACATCAGGAGAAGACCTAAGCATGATCTTCAGGACTGAAAGAATAAGATCTCTTACGATCTATGACTCAACATCGACTCGACACCAGGAGAAGACCTAAGCATGATCTTCAGGACTTAAAGAATAAGATCTCTTACGATCTATGACTCAACATCGACTCGACACCAGGAGAAGACCTAAGCATGATCTTCAGGACTGAAAGAATAAGATCTCTTACGATCTATGACTCAACATCGACTCGACATCAGGACAAAAGAAGACATTGTGTCAGACACTCATCAGAGATTGAAGATACCTCGCCTCGGCACCGAGGTTGGAAGAGATTTGAAATGTAGTAGCAGATATCAATCAGAATTTGTAAGGACAACTTTTTGTTTGGGGATGTATTATTGTCTTGATTGGGTGCGGATTTGTATTATCTGGCTTATGCTTTGTATGCATGTTTGAATTTTTCTATGGCGTAATGCTCCATTTTGATGGATATGCTACGCTTTTGAGGATGTAATGTTATATGCAATGAGTACTATATGCAGAATGCCAAATAAAGGCATTAGTGAGGTAAACACCAGGGAGAATCCCCTTAGTGCTAAGGACCATGTGGAGGTGCCAATGGATATTGGACTTTTACTTGCAAGATGCTCCTTCTTTGACTTGAAGAAAAAAATCTGACTTCTCACCATGTGCCACTTCTTGGAAGATTTTCAACTTGAGGAGATTCCCTCGATTCACCACGTTGGGGATAAGAAGTCAAGATAAGGAGCCTTGGTTAGGGAAGTAGGACAACTCCTAGGAGAAATAAACTCCTATGCTCGAGGAATGGAACAAACTTTCGGGAGAAATAAACTCCATGCTTGGGGAGAGACCCAGGATTTCAGGAGAAATAAACTCCTATGATTAGAGAGGGGACAATAAATCTCAGAAGATCGTGCCCCAAGTTTCACGACCCATGAAGGAAATTGCCCCAGTGGATCCTTGGAGAGATTTGTCGAATCTCGACGTAACTGCCCCAGATTGGTTGAACTCAAGAGAGATTCGTCGACATGATTGCCCCAGATTGATCGAAGCTTGAAAAGATTTATCGCCATGACTTCCCCAGATAGATCAAGGCTTGAAGATATTTACCTCGACATGATTGCCCCAGATATGCTGAATTTGAGAGGTCAAACCTCGACTTAATTGCCCCTGATTAGGTACATCGGGCTATAATCCTCAAGATTTCTTTGTTTTGAAGTCAAACAAACATGGAAACAACTTTACCATGCTCAACGGAGTCTTCAAACTCTTCACCACAGAGTAGTCAAAGAACGCATCAAGTATTCATGCTCCACAGAATTCTTTAGAGAATCTGCCCCTCGATGGTCAACATTTGGGATGATTAGCTTTTACTCCTTGGAGTTCTCAAGTCTCTTGTACTTTGACATGACCAAGTTACTCACTGATTCTGATCTTTGAAAATTCCCTTGATGTTAAGCACATATTTTGCATGCAAAAGAATGTTAATTCTAAGAATGATAATTCTAATGCAAAACTTATGTTAGTCTTGAAGTTTAAAGAAACTTTTTATGGAATGAGGTTGCGACACAACCTCGATTTTTGCATGTGTAAGATAAAGCAAGCATACGATACCAACATGGATATGAGTCTCGCTTCATTGGGAGTCAGTTGAACGCTATCTCATCGGAGTGTGTTTTCAAAATAAACCTTACTTTAATTAGGACTTTTAAGGGTTGTAACTTGGCCAGGTTCACGGTTTTTAGAAAACAAAGGATTTTTAGGCTCAAAATTATTTGTACCCACCCCCTTCGTGATGTTCTCCATTCCTATGTTCATTTAACTCGACACGAGTGTTCATCCCTCATAAGGAATTTGAAATGGTTGAGGAATCAATGGGGTTCTTTGGACATGGCGGTCGCTCACCTTTTATTCTTCTGATTCATTATCACACGACTTTGTTCTTGCTTGGCAATTTCATCATCTTTTTTTTCTTTTGCCATTTTCTTTTCATCTTTTTTTTATTTTCATTATTTTTCGCCATTTTTTTTTTGCTCTCTTTTTTTTTTGAACAAGTCGTGTGACCTCGCATAGTCTTTGATTCGTTGGAGGTGATTGCGACTGCCTCACTCCTTTGATTTGATGAAGGATTACCATTGTGGTATCGTCATCTATTGATCCCTTGATGGAATAAGGACAATCATTGCGGTTTTGACATTCCTCAACCTTTTGGAGGATAACCATTGTTGTACCCTTAGATGCATACCCCTTTGGTGAGTTTTGACCACTCGATCAAGTCAAATGAACACTACCCTGCCCCAAGGTCAAAATAAGGGTTTTAATGATTTAGAAAAGAACTCCTACTTCAAGGCTCAAAGGGGTTGACGAGGGTCTATCTCCCTTATGTCTCCGGTGTTTGGGGATTAGAAACAATGCCTGTACATCCTCAGTAGGGTTTTATTCGAAAACACATGATTAGAGATTTTTCATTTTTATCTTTCATCATTCTCCCTCCGCTTTTTGCCTAAGCAAGTGATTAGTAAAGTTGGTATCGTAATGCCAAAAACATTTTATGAGTGAAAACGAATGGATTGCTTCAAGACAAACATAAACAATGTATCATGATTTTCATTCAGAAATTAACAAGTTTTTACATACTAACAATGCTTAAACAAACAATGAAATGTTACAAGTGAGAATGCAATAAGAAACTAAATGAATGCCATTGTTGAGGAGACTTGACTCCGTCTGGACTTATTGATCTTGAATACTTTTTGCAGTTCTTTCCAAACACTTCAGACTACTCCAAAAGAGAACTCCAACGAAGTCACCCATGAGTCGTAAACTTTTGCCTTGCTTTAGGGATTCGAGCAATGCGAGTGATGCAATGCTCAAGATAAGAGTACGTCTTGCTTATCCCTCGTGCGGGAGCCCCAAGCATAGATGTTGTAGAAGTATTCATTATCGAAAGTGGAGGAACCTTGCATGGTCATCAAACTGAGAACTTGTGGTGAAGAAGACCTTGAGAATGGGGAGCATTGTGTAGAATACTCTTGATTACCACATGGAAGAAGATTCTAACGAAGTCACCCAAGAATTTGTAATGCTTTAGGGATTCGAGCAATGCGAATGATGCAATGCTCAAGATAAGAGTGCGTCTTGCTTATCCCTCGTGCGGGAGCCCCAAGCATAGATGTTGAAGAATTATTTGCCGTCAAACATGGAGGAACTTTGCGTGATCACCAAACTTAGAGAAGTTACTTGTCGCAAGGAGAGCTCAAACACCAACTGAAACACCAACCTCCACCGATACAACTGAGCATAAGAACCTTGAGAATGAGAGATGCTTCTACAAAACATTCTTGATTACTTTTTGAAAAAGATTCTGACAAAGTTGCTCGAGAATTTGTGGTGTTTTCATTATTATCATACCAACGAGTTCAAACAAGGAAGTAGCCTTCTACAAAACAGGAAATACTTGAAATGAGAACACAGAAAGGGAATGATGATTGCCATAGTTGAGGAGACTTGACTCCTTCTGGGCTTATTATTCTCTCTTTTTTTTTTGTGATACATTGTGGAATACGGACATTCACTTATGCATGAACTCTTCGTTTTATGTGCAGGCCATTTGGAGTGAATGATATTGCTTTGGAATCAATGAGATCTTGAATTTGCTGCTTCAGCGCCCTACAATTCTCAATATCATGGCCAGGTGCCCCAGAATGGAACTCGCATCGAGCATTGGCATCAAAACTGGGGGGAAGCTTTTCAGGCATGGACAAATCGCGTAGCTCAACCAACCGAAGTTCCAGCAAGCGGGGAAGTAACTGAGCATAAGGCATCGGGATCGGATCAAGAACCCTCTGAGGCATCTTAGGTTTTTTTCCACACACTTGGCCTCCTTGATTCATTCTAGGGACATGAACAGATTGACGTGGAGGTAACGGCACTTGAAGTTGTGGATGGACTCCACAAAACATCCCATGAATTGGAGGAGATCCTATTGGAGAGGAGATATCAACGACCTCTGTTGCAGCGGTAGGAATAACATCACCCTCCTTTCTTAGTACCTTTTTCAGAACTTCCATGACCAAACTCACTTGAGTCTTTAACTGACTGTTTTCCTCTTTTAGTGCACCCTGATTATGGATCAATTCTTGCATTTCCAACATAAGATGACCCATTTGTTCCCTCATCTCATCCATTTCCTCACGGAGTTGTTCCATAGTTGATTTTGGAGTTCGTGACGGTGAGAAGTCAAATTTGTTGTTGATCTTGCAATCTGAATAGAGAAGGGTCCCATAAGTCTCTGAGAAAACCATGAAATGCATGATAGTATGGATGCATGTTTCATTTATGTGAGATCCTAAAGTCTTTTCACACACTTTAATTTTTCTTTTGAAATCAAAGCTTTATTTTGTATAGAGTGTCTTTTTCTTTTCTTTTTTTTTTTTTTTCTGATTTTCTATTTCCTTTTTTCTTTTTCTTTTTTTTTGAAATAGACTTTAGGATCCCACACAAATGAAGTGGATGAAGGAATGATGTTAGGCAATGCAAAGGCATGGGATCAAGGTCCATATAATCTTAGTAGCATATGTACAATCCTCTGAATAACTGAGGTGAAACTTCTGTACAGGCCAAGTATCACAGGATCAAAGGTTCGACGCCTTTTTGAATACCAGAATATCAAGCACCATGAGAACGGACCAAATAAAGGTCCGACCTCAAATATGATGAGCCAATGGTATGTAGGAGTCAAGGTTTCCTGTCCCACCCCAATCTCACGGGTATGAAGTCTAGACACGGACAAGTGGTCCCTAATGGTCACTAGGGTCTACAGTTCCCATGGGGTACAAAGTGTTTGAGGCAACAAGCGTGCCAGACATAGTGTTCCATGAAAGAACCTCGCCCAGTTGTGGTACCCCATGTCAATCTCAGCCATAGCAAGCGCTACAGGAGTCAACATGAGCATCCATGCTAATCCTATGTGTCACTTGGCCTGGGTAGTGGGCCTTTTACCTCATACAAACCCCCCACCTGCAAAACAGAACAGAAGACCCCAAGGAGCACAGAATATAATCCATATGCATGATGCGCAGACAGAGATAAACATGATATGCAAGCAGAAAATAAACATGCAAACATATATACAAGATATAGACATAAAACAAATAAACACCCAATAAAATAAAACAAACAAAGGCTAGGATCGACTTGCTTAGGTAGTCCCCAGCAGAGTCGCCAGCTGTCGCACGCTCGCGAAAAATGAACAGAGTCGCCACCAATATATTTATCCCATAAGGGAAAGGAATATCAGAAAACCTAACAAATAAAGGAACAGGGTCTTGCGACCAGAGAATCTAGGTACGGAAGTCGGTTACGCGAGGGGAAGGTATTAGCACCCCTCACGCCCATCGTACTCGATGGTATCCACCTATGTTTGTTTCTATCTAAAGGGTGTGTACTATGTCTATGTCTATATGCGAAATGAATGCAAAAAGAAGTACGGGGAAAAGAAGGAAATATTTACAAGTGTGCTCGTTCAAGCCCCGCGACTTGATGCCTACGTATCCTTTTCAGGAATCAGAGCGCCGTAGTTCGGCTCCATAGTTTCTGTTTGTTTTTGTGTTTTTTAGTTGGGCGGCGTTAACGTTCGCGCTCTTGCACAAGGGGACAGCCTAGGATGCAATGGAGCGGAAATAACGGTGCCCTTAAGAAAGCGAGAGAAGAGAGAGAGTTTGAGTGTTTCGAGGAAATCCCTTAAGCAAGGGAAACTCGAGTTACTCTTTGGTTGGTGTTTTTTAGGAGTTGGGAACTTACGCCTGAATGGAACCCTTAAGCAAGGGAGCTCCAAGCACTCGAACATCCCTTAAGCAAGGGAAGTTACAAGCTTCCATTCCCTTTTTATTAGTCAAAGTATTTATTAGTCATTTTTTATGAGTTTTCTTTGTATTTTTTATGGGATTTTAATCAAGCATTTATTAGATGTTTTATGTTGTAAAAGAAAAAGAATGAGAAAGAGGGGGACTAGCCTAATTTCTAAGCCTAATGTTGATCATGGTTTCTACCTAAGGTTAGGAGTAAAAGAATATGAAAATAAAGATCACAATTAGAAGTGAAAATGAAGAGTGCTACAATGGTACAAAGTTATACACAAGCATGAAGTAGCAAGTCAAAACATAGTACAAAATGAATTAAAAATACTACTATTTTTTATATTGATTTTTATGAGAGAAATTGAATTACAACTCAAGTAAAAAGACTAAAAACAAATAGCCTAAAAACTAATATTTTTTATGAACATTTTTTATGTCAAAATTGTTACCTAAAAGAAGTAGAAAAAAACTAAGTAAAAAACCTAAAAAATTATCACATAAATGTGAATCAGGGGGGTGAAAGCTGAAAAATGGGTGTGTGAAGAGTACACGCGCAGGCCTGGTACAGAGGCCCAAAAAGTTTTTGTTGTGCAAATTTTCAGCAAGTAAAAAAAATGGAAGAGAGTTTGATGGGCCTTCGCAGCAATTTCGTTTTGGCCCAAATTCTAATTGATCCATGATTTATCTTCAGATTTTTATTAAAATTTTATTAAAAAAATAAAAAAAGAAAAAAGAAATTGGGAATTAGGGTCAATTCATTGTGACGTTTCGCATCCATTCTCAGACTTTCCTCTCGTCTTCTCCCTAGCGAACGGCGTCTTCGGTGACCTACCCTCGCCGTCTACGGTGACCTACCCTCGCCGTCTCCTAACTCTCCGATCCATTAATCTCTCTTTTCATCTCGTTTTCACCGATATTTCTCTCTTAATCACCCCAATCTCCTAAATCTAATCTTCAAAGAAATCCTAGAATACTTAACCCTAAACTAGATGCCGATGAAACATTCAAACCACGCAATTAGAAGTAGAAGAACGCTTAAGGGATTAGAGGCTTACTTGGAGCGAAGATAAAAACGAAGGGGCCGAAAACCAGAGGGAAGAATTCACGTTCGTCGGCGTGCGAAATAAACGCACGGAAGTAAAGAGGTTCTTCAGGTGATTCTTGACTCAGCGCTTCTCACTTCTTCTACTATTCTTTTTTCTTTTGATCTTTTCTGAAATTGTTGTTGTGCGTGATGGTTGTTGTTGCGGTGGTGCTGAGATGCGAGGAGTGAAGATTAGAGATCGTGAGATGATGAGCGATGATACCAAACGGTGTCTTGAAGGTTGGAGATTGAAGCAATATGAAGATGATGAAGGTTTCTGATAGTGTGGTCACGACGTGAAGCTGAGGCGATGATGAAGATATGGATGTGTCTGCCGTCGAAAATTGTTGAGTGATGGATGAATTGAATCCGCAGAATTCTGTATGAATGAAGAGGTGAAAATTCGTGAAGATGAATTGGAGGATTCGGTTGCGATTTTTTTTTGCCACAGGTTTGTGATTCTGCAACTTCTTTCCACTTTCTATAATGAGTTTGTTACTCCTTCTCCTCTTCTTATTTTTCTGTTTGATTTTTGTTGATGATGATGATGAGATTGAAGAGTGGTGGAGTGAAAAATTGAATCTGTGTGAAGGTTGAAGAGTGTGAATGAAGAAGGGTGAGGTTCAGAGGGTTGATGAAAATGGTGGAGGGAGAAGGAGGTGGAAGATGAGTGTGAGAGAGTGGTGAAGATGATGATTCAGAGAGATGAATGAAGAATGGTAGAGTGTGTCAGTGAAAATGGCGTGTAGGTTGAATTATGGAGGGAAGGTGATTATATAGAGTGTAGGCTCGGGTGAGTTAGGTTTGGAGTGAGGTTCGGTTTCAGTTAGATAGGTTTGGAGTTGCTGACTAGGACAGGATTCGGTTACACTCAGGTTTGGATTCAGTTAGGATGGACTCACTGAGTTAACTGACAAACTCAGTTAGTTATGGTGAGTTGAATTCTGTTAGTGAACTGAGTTAGTTACATGCTGTTAGAAATTAGTTGAGGGTAGTTAGTTATAGGTTTAGGAGAGTTTGATTTTCTGTTATGAGGTTGGTTAGCTAAAACTGATTGCTATGCTTGATGTGCTTATGTCTCTTTTATTTGAAGGGGCTTTTGAACGGTACTGATGGGATGCAGGGGTTGGTATGCGTGTTGTTTTGGAGTTTAGAGATTGAGGTTAAGGTTTATTTAACTGAAGTAACTACAGGGCTGTGGAGTAGTGGGATGCTGTAACTGTTTGGGAGCTAACTGTATGAAGGCTGCAGGATTATAGTAATGTATATGTGGCTGAATGTTGTTGTTGATGAAGCTTAGGCTGATTTCTTTTTCTTGTTTGAATGTGCAGGCTGGCGGCTGCAGCAGGATATCACATGGCAATGGTGACAGCATGAAGCTTGAAGGATAAACCCAATAATGATTTAGTTTTTTTTTCTCTTTTTGTAATGGGTTCTGTTTGATTGCAGTGTTGTAACAACATGATATTTGGGCTTTTAGACATGGATTCCCCTTTTCTTTTGTAATATGAATGTGATAATGAAACGATATCTTCTTAGAATCGAAACAGAATTTGCAACTTATTCTACTTTCTAGCTTCCATGACTTAGCCTCTTGATGATATTGGAATAATCATGAACTCGAATGTGGAATAATGGGCGTTGCTTGATATGTAAACTTGGAATGAACAATTGAAAGCATTTGAAATTGAGTTTTGAATTACACGGATACCTTTGATGAATAAACCCCGATCCACTTGCAAATTTCGATGGACCTTTAATTCACTTCCATTCGTCAATCTAACTCAAACTTGTATGTCCAAATCCGTATACTAGAAGTGGCGATGCCTTGTTCTTTGAAGTGATTCATTAGCTCTACACAAACTCAAGTTAAATCTAGATATGACATCCCATAGTTTGATGAAGAAACTCATAAATCACATTTAGACTTCCAACCATGATAGAAATAATTTGAATCCACCTCGAGTAGAGATGAGAGCCTCAAAACAATAGCAAACCCTAACTCTTTAAAGTCCTTGATCCCATGCTAGATTATTGATTAATGATTCATGAGTTAGACGACCTAATGGGAGGCATGTACATGAGATTGTAAAAACGCATAAGCCAGTTAGAAATTAAAGGGTAGGACAAATTTGGGGTATGACAATGGTGTACAGGCTTCGGTCCAATTTTAGTTAGTCTTGATCATGTGGTGGGGATCGGGTGCGAGTAGTTAGTTCTAAGGGGAATCGGTGAAGTGTTACATATGGTGATGGTAGCGATTTGGTGTGCTCTGGTTCCAAGAGGAAATTTGGTCCTATGGTGGGGATCGTGGATCAAAATGAACTTGAGTGTTCATAAATGGTACTGCATGCATAATGAGTCAATTATGGAGTGCATTGCATACATGATTGCATATTGATCGGAAAAATAGCAAGTGTACTATTTTCACCGATGTAGTAATAATGGGTTTTACCCCAAGTATCGATCACGAGGATTGCGTAGGAAACACAAGTTATTTAAGTCAATTAAACAAAAGAGCAAATAGGTGTTTTGTTATAATGCAATAAGTAAATTTAAATAAAAGAAATAATAAAAATAAGCTGAAATTAAAGTTTGACTTTTTAGATGTAATTTGAGGTAATGCCAGGGTAGGTGTTTGATCTTCCTTATAATGACTCTGTAAAAAGATCTCTTCAACAAGTTCATAGACTGCAACTATTTGTTCTTAAGGGTGTTTCCCTAAGTCCTTAGTGGAAAGCCTTTTGGTTTGCAATCTTATTGCCTAAGTCCTTAGAAACAAAGGTTTGCAAACCAAAGATGTAAATAATCAAGAATGTTCAAATAACCTTTCGGTATCCCTAGTCCTAGGTGATAACTACTAGATCAAATTGTTTAAAAACCTTAACAACCGTAGTCCTACAAATTGTTAACCGTAGATCAATCTTTGTTTTTCCGACAAAGAAGGCATATAAACATTAAACAATCAAATTGCATAAAACTAATACTTGATTAAAGAAATACGGAATTCAAAAGTCATTACAATTCAAATCAGGGACGCCCCCTAGCATTGGGGGGTTTAGCCTCTCATAATATTCAAGAAACCAAAATCAGAAAGTTTAGACATTTACAAAAGATTAGGAGAACTCTGATCTTCAATGGTTTCCACCCTTGAATCTCTTCGTCTTCCACAACCTTGATTACGCTCTCTTGCTCTCTTCTGGAATTCTTTCGTACGATCAAAAAGTCTCTTCTCTTTGTCTCTCAATCCTCTTTTAATCCCCCTAGGTTTTCAGATCTCCGCCGCAATACCCAAACTGCCCCTGAACTTTAAAAAGATTGGAAAAACCAAAATTCAGAAATTCTGTCCGCACAGCTGACACGGCCATGTCACTTGACACGGGCAGACCGTGTCAGCTTCCGGTCTTAGGGCTGAGTTTCTTCAGGGGGTCTGACACGGCCGTGTCAGGTGACACGGTCAGACCGTGTCCGCCTCTGCCCATATGCTCTTTTTTTGCTTTTTGCTCCCTTTTCTCACACCTCTTGGCTATGCGATCTTCCATAAATCCGAAGCTAACCTGAAACCATTACCAAACGAGATCAAAAGCATCTAATTTACAATGAGAATGACACAAAAACAAACTTCACACAATAAACTTGAAACTAGATAAATTAAAGAAAACATTTGGAAAAAAACCATAAAGTGTTACCAAACATGATGATCGTGTGTCGAATTTATGATGAAAATGAGTGTAAAATGGTGACCGATCACAACCCCAAACTTATCTCATTGCTTGTCCTCAAGCGATGCAAGCGAACAAACAAAGGTCACCTTGAATTTTCCTTTTTGTACCACAACATAGCCGATATCATTCGCAACTTGAATTTCTTCCTTGAGTCAGCTTTTGAAACTCATCGCCCCTTGTTGTCCGTCACACTTTAAATCAAAATGTGTTTCACCTGCAAACTTGTCACTCTTCTCACAATTTCTCTCTTGGTTAAATTATTTTTCGCTCAGATCATAGTATGCGATATCAACCCTTGACTTTGCGAGTATCCTACTTTCACTACACAATAAAAAGGAATCACACATTTTGAGGTCTTTATGGGTTGTAATGGGGCTGAGGTGGAGGTTGGATAAACAGTGAACGGGTACACAAATGTTTTTTCCGCACTAATGTTACTCTTATCAGTTTTCTTGTACGTATGGGGTGTTCTTCTTATATTCCCCATTTTCACGAGTCTTTCACTTTTCTTTGGGCAAGTGTGTTCAATCTTTTTTTTTTTGTTTTTTTTTTTCTTTTTCTTTCTTTTTCTTTTCTTTGCCCCTTTACTTTCATACACACATATCGGCCACCCCAAACTTACAATTTTCACACAGTTGTACATAAGAGAAAAACGATAAGTGCTACCCGGAAGTGGTAATAATAAAAGATGGAGAAATGACAGAACAAAACAAGGAAGAATGGCTCAACAGGTTACACGAGGGATATGACCATACAAGACAAAACAACAATGGAGGAAAACAATGACTGGGAGATGAAACAAATAAACAACAAGCAACTGCCTCTTGTGTGATTTCTCAATTGTGTTATGTTGATAGAATAGACGCAAAATTAGGGAGATAAAGACATACCTGGTTTTACTCTCATGATGATCTCTTTAAGTGTTTGGCTTTTTATAATCCTCACCAGGTAGGTTAAGTTTGCAGCTTCCGCACACCCTCAATGTCGTGTGACTTCTCTTTCCGGCTTGATTTCGTCCCTCAACTGCTCAATTCCGTTCACCACATTGCGTCCGACATTTTATTTTTTGGCTACATCAACTTTCAAAGTGCCTTGAGATATTAGCTTTTGGTTGTGTCGTCCTTCCATTTGTCACTCATCACTTCATGCCTTCGACACCAATCTTCATCCTGTTACACTTTTGATACAACTAGAAAGAAAACTTCAGACAAAACAAATTAAAAAGGAATACTAAAATACGAAAATAATACTGAGAAAAAAAAAAGAAAACAATAATGATAAAATCCCTCCCCCACTTGCACTAAACATTGTCCGCAATGTTTTCGTACTCGCCGGAGAGGACTTACCGAACATCCTACTGAGGAGGAGGAGGGAAATGCAACATCAATTGTTGCATCATGCTGTGCATCTCCGTCATCATCACGCCTTGACGGGTTTGTTCCTCTCCTTGACGGTGTAGCTCTAGACCTTGGCGCGCTTGCTCACCTCTTAGATCGGCGAATTCGCCATGTATCCAAATCCATTCTTCACTTGTGAAAGAGGTAGATTGGGTACCACCATGTGATGATTGACCCGTCTCTCCTTGTAGGTGTGCACTCTCTTCATTCCGCTGAAACTGATAACTGCTCCTAAAGATTTCCCGATAGCGCCAATTCTCCTCGTTGAGGGTGGACGTCCGTTCAGGATTTGGGAGATTCATGACCACCGTTTTCCCAACTTTGTACTCATAAGAAGTACCATTCATCTGTATCACAAGTTGGTTAATCAAAGAAAGCATATCAAGTTTAGTCATACCTGCGAAGGGCTCATGATGATGTGCCACCGGGTCATAGCCGAGAAATCTAGCTATTTGAGTGATGATACCCCCAACACAAATGTCACCAGAAACTGCTTTTCCCACTTTGCTTAGATGTGCAGTCACAAAGGCCGCCACATTAACCGGAGTCTCCGAAATCATAAAAGACATCAGAAAAAGTTCAGTTTGTGAGATAACGCCCTGACTATCACCCCTGCCAAACATAGAATAAGCCAGACATTTTTGCACATAACGAAAACATGGATTATGAATCCGGGAGGCCTTCGCGTCTTTTGCGATATATTCAGTTCATGTGATCTTACCCCAAAACCTTCCGGGTTCAAAATCACTAGGCAATTTTCCCGGTCCCTCAGTGGGTATACCAAGGATAGCACCTAATTCCTCTAGAGTTAACCGGTGCTCAGTCTGAAACAATTGAAAAGTGATTGCACCGGTACACATAGGGAGTCTCCTTTCCCATTCCGTATGGACCTCGTACTCCACCGTACTTAAGAACTCCAATGTTATCCGTTCATAAGTAGGTGTTGTACGCAGCATAAAATCTAGCAGCCCTATTTTATTCAACAGTCTATGAACATCCTCAGACAAACCCAATTCAACAAGAGTAGCGGGACACATGTACCTGTTTGGAATTAACCGTCGGTCCTTAAGTTTGGAATACCGGACTTCATGAGCAGGGTTGATAAAAGTGAATCCATGAGGATTTTCGTTGGCCGGCTCAGCCGCCGGTTCGACATTCCTCCGTGCTCGAGTGGGAGGTCTCGAAGAGCCATCCTCGGTTTGTCTTCTTCTGAAACCACTCTTTGGGGGCATTTTGGGTACCTGAAAAGTTACAAAAACTGAAAATTCGAATTAGTGAAAAACGGCTACCGTAGGTGGATGGAGGGTGATGAGAGGAACACTTTTTGTGAAGTGGGTGTGGGGAAAATCTGAATATTTGAAGGGGTAAGTGGAGGTTTGTGTGTGGGTTTTAATGGAGGAGGCAAAGTTGTGTTTGAAATTATGGGGGAGGAAGAAGAAAGAAGGAGGAAGAAAGATAAAAAGTGAAGTGAGAGAAGGCACAAATAGGGTTTTGGAGTGTGGGGCGCGCGGGACCCACAGGAAAAAGAAAAAAAAATCAAAAGCTGACTCGCTGACACGGCCGTGTCAGGCGACACGGTCAGACCGTGTCCGAGTCTGGAAATTCATTCTTGTCCTGAAAAAAATACCAACAGTACGACACGGCCGTGTCCGGTGACACGGTCAGACCGTGTCCGGGTCTGGAGAACCAATTTTCCTTTCTCAATTTTTTTGTTCAAGGCAACACGGCCGTGTCAGCCAACACGGTCAGACCGTGTCAGACACTGTGCTCCCAAAATTTTGTCTGTTTTGTAGCTCCTGCTCTCTTCACCCCCTTGATAGCTGTGTTTCAAAACAACCTACAAAATAAAAGCAATAAACAAAGAAAACTGTTAAAGATAAAACAGTGGGTTGCCTCCCACTAAGCGCTTCGTTTAACATCGCCTGGCTCGACGAACGCCCACCTCACTGGGTGAGATGCACATGATCAATTGTTCCAGCTTCCTGCCCTGCATAGTAGGGCTTCAACCTCTGTCCATTTACTTTGAATATATCCCCAGTGGCTTGGTTTTTAATTTCAATCGCACCATGTGGGAAAACCTTGTGTACAACAAACGGCCCTGACCATCTGGACTTCAATTTGCCAGGAAACAGCTTCAGCCTCGAGTTAAACAATAACACGAGTTGTCCTTCCCAAAAATCCTTCTTGATGATCCTCTGATCGTGCCACTTCTTTGTTTGTTCTTTGTATATCTTTGCATTTTCATAGGCTTGATCTCGAAATTCCTCTAATTCATGTAGTTGAAGGATGAAGTTGGAAGTGTGCAACATTGACCGGTTGGTTTACAATGGTCATTCTTCCAAGCGGTGCATTGGCCCTTCCATAATCACCCAAAAGTCTCTCTGGAGGAGGTGGATCAGCTGCCATAGTTTCAGGCTCAGAATCTGACTGCTCGGACTGAATAGATATTACTTCTTCGTCTTCTGATTCTGAAACTACAGGGGAGTCTTCTTTCGATGCCAGTCTTTTTCGCTTGACTTCTCGGAGTCGTGCTCTCAATAGTCTTTCTGGTTCTGCGTTAACAAGAAGTTCAGCTGAGGTCTTACCTCGCATACAAGATTAGAAATCGATTAGTAGATAAGTTAAAAAAAATAAAATTAAAATAAGCAAATAAAAATTTCAGCAAAAAGAATTTTAATTGCAGAGCAATAAAATTTTAATTGACTAAAATAAAACTTATATTTTGGCAATCCCCGGCAACGGCGCCAAAAACTTGATCGGAAAAATAGCAAGTGTACTATTTTCACCGATGTAGTAATAATGGGTTTTACCCCAAGTATCGATCACGAGGATTGCGTAGGAAACACAAGTTATTTAAGTCAATTAAACAAAAGAGCAAATAGGTGTTTTGTTATAATGCAATAAGTAAATTTAAATAAAAGAAATAATAAAAATAAGCTGAAATTAAAGTTTGACTTTTTAGATGTAATTTGAGGTAATGCCAGGGTAGGTGTTTGATCTTCCTTATAATGACTCTGTAAAAAGATCTCTTCAACAAGTTCATAGACTGCAACTATTTGTTCTTAAGGGTGTTTCCCTAAGTCCTTAGTGGAAAGCCTTTTGGTTTGTAATCCTATTGCCTAAGTCCTTAGAAACAAAGGTTTGCAAACCAAAGATGTAAATAATCAAGAATGTTCAAATAACCTTTCGGTATCCCTAGTCCTAGGTGATAACTACTAGATCAAATTGTTTAAAAACCTTAACAACCGTAGTCCTACAAATTGTTAACCGTAGATCAATCTTTGTTTTTCCGACAAAGAAGGCATATAAACATTAAACAATCAAATTGCATAAAACTAATACTTGATTAAAGAAATACGGAATTCAAAAGTCATTACAATTCAAATCAGGGACACCCCCCTAGCATTGGGGGGTTTAGCCTCTCATAATATTCAAGAAACCAAAATCAGAAAGTTTAGACATTTACAAAAGATTAGGAGAACTCTGATCTTCAATGGTTTCCACCCTTGAATCTCTTCGTCTTCCACAACCTTGATAACGCTCTCTTGCTCTCTTCTGGAATTCTTTCGTACGATCAAAAATTCTCTTCTCTTTGTCTCTCAATCCTCTTTTAATCCCCCTAGGTTTTCAGATCTCCGCCGCAATACCCAAACTGCCCCTGAACTTTAAAAAGATTGGAAAAACCAAAATTCAGAAATTCTGTCCGCACAGCTGACACGGCCGTGTCACTTGACACGGGCTGACCGTGTCAGCTTCCGGTCTTAGGGCTGAGTTTCTTCAGGGGGTCTGACACGGCCGTGTCAGGTGACACGGTCAGACCGTGTCCGCCTCTGCCCATATGCTCTTTTTTTGCTTTTTGCTCCCTTTTCTCACACCTTTTGGCTATGCGATCTTCCATAAATCCGAAGCTAACCTGAAACCATTACCAAACGAGATCAAAAGCATCTAATTTACAATGAGAATGACACAAAAACAAACTTCACACAAATAAACTTGAAACTAGATAAATTAAAGAAAACATTTGGAAAAAAAACCATAAAGTGTTACCAAACATGATGATCGTGTGTCGAATTTATGATGAAAATGAGTGTAAAATGGTGACCGATCACATATGTTGTTGACTATTCCTGATGTTGTTGTTTGGTTGAAGAGATGTGTATGTTATTATGAATGGGTGTGAGAATATGTTGTTGTTGATTGTGTATTGAATGTATGCTTGTTGGAAGTTTCTCTACCTTAGCATCCTTTACACTGTTTATATTGAATATTATTTCTCACCCCTTTGCTGAATGTTTTCCACCATGGATATCTTGCAGATACTCAAGAGTAGGTTGCTGCAGTTAGTGGGAGTTAGCTCATGGAGTTAATTATTTAGTTTATCGTTGTTTAGAAGTTTTTATGATCCTGTAATATCGGGGCTGGGAATGATTGGTTGCTTATTATGTTTCACTTGGATTTTATTTGGATTATTTTGTGTTTTGTTGAAGTTTTTGAGAGTTGTGTGTGATACTTCGTTATTTGAAAACTGTTTTATCTTAAATTGAAGTTTAATACTAAAAGTCTAAGTAGCAATGTTTTATTATTTGTTTTATTATTTGAATTAATATCGATACCACCACAATGATACCCTAAGTGAGTGTGCGATGATAGGTGTTGCAAGGACGTTAATATTTTTCGCTACATATTTATTAAATGTTTGTGTTATTAAAGGATTATTGTTGGTGACTATAATACGGTGGGAGAACTGACTTTAAAAAATTTGTGGATAGCAAGAGTCGCCACCGACTTTTATTTTATCCAATCGGAAAGGCTAAAAGAACATGAAAGACCTTTGAAAGATTTTGAGTTCGGGGGGTAAGTTATACAAAGGGAATGTGTAAGCACCCTTTATATCCATGGTTATCCATGGGCTCTTAATTGCTTAGCTCACTTGTTTTGTTTGTTTGAAAAGTGTAGTGTGTGTATAGTAAAAGAATTTGAATAAGGACTTTAGCTTGTAAAATAAGCGTATCCTTTTTGAATTGATTTGAAAAAGAGTGGGAAAAGTATTTTTGATTTGAATTTGAAAAGAGCAAGCATTTAAGAGCACCTACCCTAAGTTTAATTTTTCTGTTCTTTTAGACTTTTGTTTGAAAGGGCTATCCATACCATAAAGAGGGCAGGTAGTCCTTTCATTGGATTTGAAAAGGGTCATCAAGGCTTATCATTCGCCATAAAATTGTCCCTACCATAAAGAGGACATGTAGTCTTTAGGGAAGGATATAATAGTCATTAAGGCAGCAATGAGGATACCTTAGCATTCGAAAGGGACTATCATCATTTTATCGTAGGCAACCTCGAGGGACAAGATCATATAAACTGAAGGCAACATCAAAGGGACTTGTGATCTTCAGTGATGATAATGAACTGAGGGCAACATTGCTAAGGCATCCTCGTATTCGAGGGACTTGACTATTTTTTAAATCAAAAGGCAACAGGCAGCATAAAAAGGGTTACCATAAAGGTGTGTGTGTGTGTCACAATCAGGTGATTCAGTTCAGATATTTTATCTTGTAAAAATTTAATGATTCTACGTTCAATTCAGGGTTTTCACTCCCTAGATTATTAACCACGCAGTTAATTGTACAGAAAATAAGGCAGGAAAATAAAAATCCTAATTAAGCTATTACATCCTGTGAGCAGTTACATAATATGGCAAAAACTTGCGGGAAAACCAAAAAGAAATAATTAAGTAAATAATAACCCTGGCAAGACATCACAGCAATAATAATAATAAGGTAAATAAATAGAGGCGGAATTAAAAACAATAGGGCAGAAATAAAATCAAGGTTATAAAACAAAAGGTTAACAAAAAAACTTTAAAAATCAGTGGCTAAAAGGTTTATGGCTAAAAACCTAAACATACATTTAATGGGCAATACCTACCAAAATGTGATCTTTTAGGGTTAAGGTTAGTGATAAAAACCTAAAATTACTAATTATTATTAAACCCTAAAAATAATTAGCCTAAAATTAAAATATTAACTGAAAACCCTAATTTGATTAAATTAGCCTAAATCTAAAAATTGTATGATTAATTAAACCTAAATTAAATAATTATTAATATAAATTAAAATAACTAATTAAACCTAGATTGAAAATTAAACAATTATTAACCTAAATTAAAACTAAATTGTATTAATCTAAATTAAATTAAATTAAATTATCAATTTAAAATAAAAAAGATGTTTAATAAGGAAAAAAAACAAACTAAACAAATAAATAAATAAAAATAGTAGAAAAGATTAGAAAAACCTGGGCTTTGATTGAGTGTGGCGAAGCTGGTGATCCATATGATGAGCCTTCAATCCAGATGCGTTGGATTTGGGAAGCTGAAGATCCGAGGGTTAAGCATTGAGGGCGTATGGCAAACTTGTACACCTGAGGCGCATGGAATCTGTGGCAAGAAATTATTGAAAAAAAAGGTTGCAAGGGCCAGGGATCGAACCCGTGGCTTATTGGAGATAATTATGGGGGTGTTGATGTCGTGTAACGATCCAAACAACTTCAGAATGCTTCAAGGAATCTTTCTGGATGCTTAGAATAGCTTGAGTCTCTCTCTAGTTCCAAAATCGTGTTTCACTTTTTCTTGAAAATTTTGGAGCTTGTGTGGTGTTCTTGGCTGCCGATTTTTTCGTGTGTGAGGGTTTAGTTATGTTATGTACTTATAGGAGAAAAGTTTAGGTCAACAAAATTGAAGTGAATCTTGATGAATCAAAGATTGGAGTTTTGGAAATTTTGATTTGTGAAAGCTTCTAAAATTGGCCAATTTTGATCTCAATCATGCCAATCTTGTTTGTCACGAAATTTGTGTCAAATATATGCCATTTGATGATTGATTATGATTAGAATCAAGAGCCAAATCAAATCTTTGATTTTTGCTTGATTTATTTGAATTTAATTACTTTTAAATGAATAAAAAAATTCATAATAAATCAAATAAATCCTATAAATTCGTGGCAATTGGATTGGATATCTTTGATGACTTGGGGAACAAGATTGGGTCATAAAAAGTTGGGCCTCTTTGCAAGAAAATTCATTTTGGACCGTATTTACTTCACATTTTTCACTCAAATTTGTCCAACTTTGACAAGGCATATCTCCCTCAATTTTTAAGATATGGGAGAGTTCTAGGACTTTTTGGAAAGCTAAATATATCCTCTAAGCCACTTTGGAACCTTTTTTGCATTTAAGGATTTTATCTTGATGGTATGGGCTTTGACAAATAACTGCTTTTGGTTGACTTTCAAAAAAGACCTGTAATGTTTTGGCTCATATCTTCCAAATGAAGCATTTTTGGCCTTGGCATTAGATTTACAAAGTTGTAGAGAATTCAATTTCCTTCAAAATGGGCTTTGGTTGGGACATTTCTGATGTTCCATGTGAAAGTTATGGCTGGTCAAAGTTCAGTTTGACTTTTAGGTCAAAAACCCTAATTTAGAAACTTTGAGTTTTGTTGATTTTGGAGCTTTCCTTGATGAATCATGATCAATTCTTGATCAAATGATGAGTGTGACTTCAAAATATCGATGTTGACCAAAAATCAGGAATTTTGACTATATGTTAACCACAGTTTACTTTTAGGTCAACCTAGTCGATTGTTGATCATTTGAGCAGTTGACTGAGCAATCTTGGGAATCAGAGCTTGAAATATAGTAGGCAAATTTTGGGGTATGACAGTGACACCTTAGATTGTTGAGTAAATCTTTATACATAAGTTTCAGGGTTTAGGGTGTTACATGAGGCACCCTAGTTAGTATTGAAATTAAGGAGGTTTGTAGAGGATTTGTTTTCCTAGCTTTACATTTACCAAACCCATAATATGTAAATGATTTCACGAATGAATAGAAAGCCTAAACCTATATTAGATCACATAGGCGCGCTTTCGGTTGTGACCTTATTGATAATGAAGTTAGATGGTAGATAGAATCATAATTATGTGTCTTTATTTTTTTGTCGTTATTTTTTATCTCATAGAAACAGAGTAGCAATGATGCAAGAGGATCAACAAAGTGAAAGACTCTCTAGGTCACATAGGGTATATCAAGAGACAGTAGAGAAAACATATATGTTTACTAGCAAGCTTGATTAGAACATTTCCTCCACTGATGTAGGTCATTCCTCTTATTCGGGGGAGTTACCCCCTAGAAGTGATAAAAGATAGTGCAACCAGTTCGTGTAATGTGTTCTCCCAGTACACGAGTACATCTTCTCACAAATGGGATTCAGACTCCCTTTCAATGATTTTGAGGTGGAGTTTATAAATCATTTGGAAATCTCCTCATCAGAGTTGCACCCTTTGAGTTTGGTCTATGTAAAGTTTTTTAATATTGGTGTGAATATAGGAATCCCTATTTTGACACTCTTTTTCCATCTTTTCAATATTCAACAAACTTCTGCTAAATCAGACCAAGGTCAATGGTTGCTCTCGTTGAGTTATAGCAAAAATATGTATAAAGTCTACATATATAGTCTCATGAATTTAAAATATATGTACTACCTAGTGACCCCCTCTCATTCGGACTACTCGTGAAACTAATTGTGAAATTTAGTTCGGGCACCCTTTAAGACATGGCGATAAATTTTGAAAGTCTTGCGACAAAATCACTTGTTGGTGGGATTTGGGTCGCATATATACCATCCAGATGACCTATCTCTAAAGGAAACATATATAAAGACCATGATCACCACATTTTCAGAAAATTTAGGCTTTGTTGGAAATGTGGGATCTTCTAATTTCAACTCTCTGAAGCAATGAAGTAATATATTGAAATTCGTCTATTGATTGAATTGACTACTAAAGAAAACATACATTATATATTTAGCGAGGGGGATTTATTTTAAGTATTCTTAGCACCTATCATACGAAGGTATCGATTAATATTCATCATAATTCGTTTTTATTTTGCATATAAAATAAGTCAAACACCATGATTCAGATGATTAAAGGATTCAGAGGCACACTTTTGCATTTTTCATTGTCGCTATGAAAACTCCATCGAAGAATTTCCTTGGAAACACTCCCAAGACCGAGAATCCTTAAGGTTTATTATTTCGGAGCATCCTAGACGATGAGGTCATTTATGATTCAAAGGTGACACTGTGTAGAGGTCTCACCGCCTATATGGGGACAAGAATGTTCCTAGGTCTTTACCAAACATGGTTGGTGGAGATTGTCAAAAGAGGAGAATAGATGAAGGTTCTTCTTTGGATGGACTTGCCTCTAAGAGACCACAAGAAAAAGTGTCAAGATTGGATAAACACCTAAACAAAAGGAAAGAAAACAAACAAAACTAGGCTTGACTCGCTTAGGAAGTCCCTACCAGAGTCGTCACCTATCGTGCCGCAAAAAAGTAACAGAGTTGCCAACGAACTTTATTTATTCCTAAGGAAATGGAAAATATCGAAAAAAAACCCTTAAAGTGAAAGAAAATAGTCATTGCAATCAAATATGTGTTCGGTAGTCGATTATGCAAGGGAATGTATTAGCACCCCTCACGTTTGTTGTACTCAACGGGAACCATTTTGATTGTTTTGCGTGTATGGGTGTTGTTATTTAAAGGTTACTTGCGATATGGTTATTGGATTTAATTTAGGGGGAAAACAATTTTTTAATTAGTGTGCTTGCCAAAATTTTGGAATCCCGTGCCTACGTATCCTCATAGTGTAATGAGAAATTAGAGCCTCGTAGTTCGTGGGGTAGAAAATAAGTGTTTGTTGGTTGTTTTCATTGGACGATGTTAACGTTCATGTTCTAGCAGTTAAATGCTGCTTATACGCTCGCACATGAGGAGGCTTAAGCGTTATTTGTATTGTAGTAGAACGGAAATAATATGTCCTTTCTGAAAAGGTTTTGGAATTCCCTGAGGAAAAATAAGATTTGATGAGTTGAGATGGATTTTATGTGGAGACAAGTCTTTGGACAAGGAGCTCTATGGCAGTATCCAAAGTCATGGGGAAGGAAGAGGCATATGCCCAATCACTTACTTTTTCATCCAAAAGTTTTTGTTATGAAAAAAGGGAGGCGAGTAGAGTCACGTTCTTTATCGAAGGACGAGTATTCAGACATTGAACTCTACAGCAATATCCTTGCACTCTGAGAGGAAGAGGCACGTGCCCAATCACTCCCTTTTAGTCCAATAAAGAAGGAACAATAATCGTTTCATTTAGAGTATTTTATTTGGAAGAAAATCCTCTGGACAGGAAGCTCTACAGCAGTATCTGAATTCTGGGGGGAAGGAATAGGGCTTTGCACAATCATTTCCTTTTCCATTCCATTATATTGTGAAAAGAAGTTATAAAAATAAGTGTTTGAATTTTTTGAAATTTGCATGAGTTAAATGGAAGAGGTAGTTAGGGTTGGACCAGGTACTCGCGCAGTGTTCTCTTGATTTGATTTTGAAAATACTTGACATTGAATCAATCTTATTTTTTGTCTTTTAAAAAAGTTATTTTTATCGTTTTTTTTTTGTTGCTTTGTTATGTTAATGAACGAATAACAGAAAGTGATAAAGGAAATAAATTAAGCTATTACACTTTTATGGGATTGGGGGACATTTTACCCACAACGGGGATGAATCACCATGCAAAAAATAAACCATTCAAGCCATAGAAAGTGCAAAAAGATAAACCATACACATAGGTAAACCATGCACCAAGCAATGCATTTAAAATATAAGCCGCTATATCATAACATGCCAAATTAAAATTGATGCAAATGCGATGAAAAAGTTCCAAGAAATGTATGTAAAATATATTAAGGAAAATTAGCACACAATATAACCATATCGAATTAAAAATCAAATGAAAGAGGTATATCCAAAATTATACTAATTTTAAAATTATCTAAGAATTAAACTCAAAACTAGCCTAGAACAATTATATTTCTTATGCTATTATCATGTATTTTTATTATCCTTTTTATATATGAACAAAAAAATGCTAAAAGAGAAAAAAAATAGACAAAAAAATGCTAAAAGAGAAAAAAAAATAGAGACAAAACGCTAAATGGGTCAGGAGGTAGAAAGCTGAAAAAATGGTGTAGAAAGTAATGTTGAACAGACCCATCAGAATAAGCCCATTCAAAACTTTATTGTTTATTAAAACTAGAATTTTTGTTAAATAGTATTGGGCTGAATCAATGCTTGGGATGAAACAAAAAAGAGGATTGGGTTAGAAAAATTAAAATGTTGAAAATAAACAAAAAGTTGAAAGAAAAAACAAAAAATAAAAATTAGTAAAAAATAAACATATAATTTCTTATTTTGCATTTGCACCTTCTTATCTGGCCCAACAATATGGAGAGCCCTTGATGGTAAATTCCCATTAGAATCTTTCTCATCAGGATCAACCATGTTGAGTTTCTTGATGATCTCCCCTTTGGGATCAGAAATTATAGGATAGTTCACCTTTGCACCTGGCTGCATTCATCAAATACATGTATCAATATAGAAACAAACAAAAACAAACATGCATGCATGTGAAAAATTGGAAAAGAAACTCACAGTGTGGGCTTCAATGTCTTTGATCCACTCCTTGTGTGACTCTAAGTCATCACAAGACAAACCTAACAGTAAAACTCCTCGTTTGTTAAACTCAGAAGCATACTGAGCAATCTTACCAAGCTCAGTGGTGCAAACTGGGGTGAAATCACCAGGATGAGAGAAGAGAATGGTCCATTTATCAGAAAAGAACTGGTGAAGTTTGATTTTGCCTTGTGTGGTATCGACTTGAAGATCAGGAATAGTGTCTCCAATAATAAAAATCAAAAAAGAAATGTTTTTTTTTTAGAATTTTTTTATATATAAAAGACTTGTTTTTGATTAATTTTTTAATGGCAAAATAAATTATATTTTTGAATTTTTTAATCATAATATTATATTGGCAATATAAGTAATCAAGTCAAAAAGATCAATTTTACTATTTTAAATAATTTTTCAAAATTTGAATAAAAAGTGAAATAAATAAGTGATAAAAAAAAGGTTTTGATCCTCATAGGACTTGAACTCAGGACCTTCCCTTCATTGGCTCAAAACATGACAACTAGGCCAGACGCTAGTTAGTAATCATTAGGCCCATTCAGAACATAAAATAGTAAAATATGCACTAAATGGTTAAAATTGAAAAATAAAACACAAAGTTGCAAAAAGGGGGATTCGAACCCACACCCTTGAAGATTAAAGCTTTATCATGCGCGTTTTTTTCAATTGTGCTGTAACAATATAGTCATTTAAAGAATGACAACTAATAAATATATTTTAAAACATGCGCCAAAATTCAAATTTGAACCCAGCCATCTTCATCTTCTTCGTTGTTATAGTTACTATAACATTTTTTCCCTAAAAATGCAACTCTCTTATTTTTGCACCAAATCAAACATGTGAATTACTTAGAATTTCGCAAGGATTTCAAATATAATCATAGTTTTCATTTATTTTCACTATAACTCATGAATTTCGGGAAAGTACTCAATAGGGCTGGCAATGAACCACACTAACTCGAAAATAGTTCGAAACTCGATTCGAAAATTAAATCGTTGAACTAGGTTCATGAACCAAATGAGCTGAGTATGAGCTAAAAATTAAGTTCGTTAACTAAATGAGCTGAACTTGAACTATACATAGTTCGATTCGTTAGGTTCACGAGTCAACTCGTTTATATATCAGATAGATTATATTGTCCTTAAGAGTAGGTTTGAAGATTTGCTCTAAATCTTAGTATCATATTTTATTTTAATCTAACGGTTATAATTGATAATTTATATTCTTTTAAAAATTTTAATTTAAAATGTCATATATATATATATATATATATATATATATATATATATATATATATATATATATGGGACGACTCAAGTGAGAACACTTGGTTATTATGAGAAATGAGAACAATGAATCACGACCATTAAATTTTGATTTTGTTGATTTTAATGGACTGAATTGGTTTCTCTTTCTATGTTGATTTAAAATAAATATTAAGGATCATAGAAAGAGAAACCAATCCAATCCATTAAAATCAACAAAATCAAAATTTAATGGTCGTGATTCATTGTTCTCATTTCTCATAATAACCAAGTGTTCTCACTTGAGTCGTCCCCATATATATATATATATATATATATATATATATATATATATATATATATATATATATATATATATATATATATATATATATATATATATAAGTAGACTTTAAAAAATTACTTTTAATCCGTGAAATAAGCGAGTTGAACCTAACAAGATTAATCTAACGAGTTGAACCGAGATGTTCGTGAACTTCTAACAAGTCCAGTTTGAGCTGAAAAAAATTCGTGATAAACTCGAACTCGAACTCAAACTCGGCCAATTCTTAACGAGTCGAGTTTGAGCTGAAAAAAAAAGTTCGTCTTAAACTCGAACTCGAACTCGAACTCGGCCAATTCTTAACGAGTCGAACTGAGCTGAGGCGAGTTCGACTCGACTCGACTCGACTCATTTCCAGCCCTAGTACTCAAGAACCCTAAAATTTCAAATTAAAATTAAATGATGAATATGCACAATCAATCCCTAAAACCTTAGGGCTGTTATTCCCTACATGGTTCTGAGTAGATTGATATCAAGTTTTGTTTTAAATGATGCCTCTATCTATGAGTTATAAGTTTGAGTTTTTTACCTTTGAAAGTGGAGATCGAACCCTTGCTTAAAGGTGTTACAGAAGTGTTATAATGATTCAAATAGCTTCCTTAGGTCCTAAGTATGCTAACTGAATGCCTGGAATTAATTTAAAGTACTTGGAACTTTAAACCCGATGGCACCTACAAAACAAGAAATGTGAAATGGTGGATTTGATTCTGAGTGTTACAAAACTTTTTTGATGGTTTGGATTGTCTCTATATGGTATATAAAAGGTATTTGGATGGTTAGTTTGTCCAATGTGTGAGTTTGGAGAAAGTTTGAAGGTTAAGGCTTCAAAGATATGTTAATGGAGGTAAAAATGGTGATTTATGGTTTGGGGTGTTTTTGGGAGTGATAGAGATGATGGACAACTTCTAAATGATGATTAGAGGTTGTTTGAATGGTTGTTTGACACTCAGAACTTCTCTAACTCAAAATTGCTCAAAGAATGCAAAGATGGAAAAATGAGAATTTCAAGTTGGATAGTGACTTGGAGAATTCTGGTGTGTTTGATGTCATGATTCTTGCCCTCTATTTATATGCATAAATTAGGGTTTGTGGGTGGAGAAATTAGATCAAAAGAAGTTCACATGTGATAGTTGTAGCACTTTGCTTATTCATGAAGAAATTAAAAATCCATAGTTCCAAGAGAAGGTACAAGCATGCTTGGAGTTGTTGAACACTTTAAACATGTATGGTCTGAACTTTAGATTGAGTGTATGCAGCAAAAACAAGTTGGAAGCTCAAGGAGAGTGGACTTTGTGATTAAAGTCACTTTTCAAGAATGGAAGTCATGGCTTTATGTTTAAAATGGAATGAAACTTTGGACAAAGCTTAAAACACATGGATCATAGCTTAAAAGCAAGTGAAATCATCTGAGTTTAGTGTTTGGAACAAGTTACATTGGTTGCAAGAAAGAAATCTTTGCATTTGAAATGGTTTTGGTTCATAACTTCTTCATGTTCATGTTTGAATTCAAGTGTTATGGAGTCATATTGACAAAATCATATCTCATAACTCAAGTGATGAAATTTCATGCTAATTGTCTCTTTGGAAAGCCCTTGCTACATACTTCAATCCACTTGTTAAAAGTTTTCTCAAACTCCTTTTGAATCATGGTGAAAAAAGGCCACAAAGTTTGAAGAAATTCAAGTGAAAACACTTAAAAATTTTCTAAGTTTTTTGAACATAAACTTCTTAATTCCATATCTCTCTAAATAATCATTTTTTATGAAACCGTGAGCAGAGACAAAGTTGTTTATTTGATTAAGATCTACAACTTTCATGATGAGAGATTTTTGAGTGTGTAGGTGAAATTCGAAGTTCCAAAAATGAGGTCAAAATCACTTAAAAACCTTAATTTTGACTTTTGTTGACTTTTTGATTCTTGATGAATTTTCTTGATTTCTCTTAGTCAAATGTCTTAAATAGTCATATGATGATTTGAATCCTTAAAAGTTCATGGTTGACCATTTTTCACAAAAGTCAAAGATTGACCCACATAGTTGATTTTTCCATATGATTTGCAATTTTGTGGATTCCACATGAATCAAGCCATCCTCTTTAAACAAATGATATGAGTGGATTATAATGTTGATTTGGGGATCCTTGAATCATATTTTGAGCCATGTCCTGATTAAAAGTCAACTTCGTAGATGAATTAGGTAAAAAACCCTAATTGGTGCACCAGATAAATTTGAAAGTTGTTGATCTTGAATTGAGCCATTCTTGGACTTTGATTTTAATGGGAGGATCATTTAAACATGGGAGAATGTTTGAACTTCTTTGTGGGCCTTAAAACCCTAATTTGCTCAGTCTCCTATTGACCAGTCTTCTGTCTTAAAACACAAGCAACAAACAATTTTTGTATTTTTTATTAGCAAATGATGTATGCATGATGATGATGATCCTACTATTCGGAATATGGTGGGATCTCAGTGGTAAAAAATTGGGGTACAACATTATGTTATACCAAACTATCCATGTAATAATTCTTTTCATTTTTGTGGCCTCCTTTGCAAATTAAATGCCTTTAGAAAATATAATAATTTATTTGGTTGGCGTGTATATGGTTATTTGGTGGTGTTTGAAAGCAGAATCTCCAGACTTCAATTATCTTCTAAACCATCAGAAGGATAAAAATTTATATCAGGTTATATATAAATAGATGTGCAAGACTTAGATGATTGTATTGTTGTTCGGATGACAGGAGGATTTTTTTCCCTTCGTAGGGGGAGTGTGTTCGAAACCCATTGGTTGCAATAAATTTGCTTGCCTAATATTATTTGCTCAATCATATAATGACACACGTGGCACTTAATAAATATTTGATTTGATAAATAATATTCATTCAAATTATTAATTATTTTACATAATATTTTTAAATTAATTATTTTTTAATGTGATAAATTAATTATTTTTTATGTGATGTGGCAAAAATATGTAACATAGTGCCAAGAGTAATTGCCACATCACTGCCACCTCCACAAATCTGAAAGGAGACCAAAAAATATTGGGTAAATATTCAATAGAGGGACCAAAATATTAATTTTTTTAAGGGAATTAAAAGATTAAAAAATTTAAAATAGAGGAATCAAAAATGCATTTAAGCCTTCAAATTATAAGGTTAAATGATTTGGTGATGTACCTCTTCTTGAAAAATCTAAATTTTTTTCTTAAACATTAAAAAAAAAAAAATTAACAAATAAAAAAAAAAGTTAACTATTTAAATTCCTCCCTTCAACCTATCGGCACACAAGTAAAATCTCCCATCTTTTCTCCACTCCTCCGTCGAACTCAGTACTGTAAAACTTCAAGTAATATCGAGCGAAGTAACCACCGAGTTCGAAAATCGCCGTCAGAACGAGTCGAAACGAGTCACAACCCTAGCATGGATCCTCTGGAAGCAATAGTTGCTCAAATCCAAGGGCTGTCGAGTTCCTCCTCCGACATCACTCGTCTTCACACAATCTTGAGACAGTCTGACGACTCGCTCCGTTCTGACTCAAATCGTCTGTCTCCGATTTTCTCTCTCATTGATCCTTCCATTCACTCCCTCGGTTTTCTCTATATCCTGTATGCAATTCTTTACTTTTCCTTCAATTTTTTTAACAATAGCAAATTATTTGTTAGAATCTCTTGAGTGAATTCTCAGCTTTTAGGTTTTTTATTCCTGTTGTTGATTATATGTTAAAACCCTAGTTTCTGGACTCTGGAGCCTAATATTCACTATTTTTTGCTTAGGTAGTAATTTTTGTTTTGAATTTTGTACCAATTTTGATTAGATAGATTCTAATATTAATATGACCTGTTTAGATAAACTACGGAATTAAGTGCTTATGTATAAGCTATTTCTTTAACTAAAGATGAACTACTGAATTAAGGGCTTATGTATAAGCTATTTCTTTAACTAAAGATGAAATAAAATGAAATTGTTTCAAATAATCTATAAGTTGTTCTAATCTATGAAGCACGGACACCGGAAATATGACACTGACATGTTGGCACCATTAATAATTTGAAAATATGAATAAATTAGAGGTGATCACAAGTGGCGGTGTCGGTTTCAGAGGTGTCAGTGTTACATAGTGTTAATTAGCTGTCTCTAAGTTGATAAAAATTTATGGACATGTCTTAAGTTGTTAACAAGCAATGTAAGTTGTTCTCGTAAACTGCCCTAGAGAGCTTATGGAGATAAGTTTATCATAATTTGTGGATATGTCATAAGTGGTTTTCAGGAGCTTTCTCAAAGAGTATAACAAGTGTTTATGCTGGTGGATAAGCTGAAATAAGTCAATCTAAAAAGATCCTAGTAAATGAGATTCTGCTTGTCTAAAGTCAGTTGATAGTAGAGTAAGAAAATTAATGGTTGTTATTTGTAACACACTCACAATTTATTATGTATGTGCATGTAAACGAATGGAAATTATTCATCAATGGTTGGTTTTTATTACTTTAGTCTCTAAATTGTTTACTTTGAAGGAGTTGTATACTACAAGACAAGTGTTTTTCAATTAAAATATATTTTGTAGGTTTTTATTTGAAAAAAAGTATGTATAACCTATGAATACCATGACTTTGGCATGTAGACACCAATAATAATTTGAAAATGAAAGTGATTGAATGTATTCATATGCATTGGTGTCAGACACTAGACATGCCTTCCATCTGAAGTGTCGATGCTACAAATAGAGCAGATTATTAAGGAACTTTCTAAAAAATTGAGATAGAGTTCAATTTGAACATATAGGAAGAAGAGAATATTTTTTTTTAATAATAAAAAGTTGATAATGAGAAAGAAAGTAATTTGAACATATGAGTGCCTGTGTTGGAGTTTATCAAAACTGTTTCTTAAATCTTGTTCAAGTGCCTGTATAGTTTGTTATGGAATAGTGAATTTTCTTTATGTTTTTATTTAATTGGAGGCATGCATTTATGGTTACAGAGATGCATTCACAGCTCCTTCAGCTTCGAATCAGCCGCAAGCTGAGGAGGTAGTTCCGATCATAACAAGATTTATCAGTGCTTGCAGCGTGGAGCAGATCCGGCTGGCGCCAGAAAAATGTACTCTCTTTTTTTGTGCTGAAATAATGGAATTCAAATCTTGCCTCATTGAGTTTATTTACTATTTACCCATAGAATCGTGTTTCACCATCTTACTATAGCATAAACAGGTTTTAAGAACAAACATACGTGGAAAGATGGTGAAATATGTATGGATATTTGTGGAAAATTTGTTGTAATGTAATTTAGTAGGTATTTTCGCGTTACTGTTTCCTTTCGTGTCTGAGACTCTTTGAATTGAATGTTGACAAACTCAGTTTGAAGAAAAACTGACATCAGAGAAGTTATTTTAAGAATAATGAAGGGAGAAATTTTCAGACTTTTCATTTGAATTGGAGGGACTAGAAAGGGGGCAAGTAAAGTGACACAATCGATTTTCTCTTGAAATATCTTTGAAGGAACACATGGTGTCTATTACTCACAGTCAATTAAATTTTTTAAATTATAACAACTTAAACACAGGCTTTGATGTCTTTTTATTATTATTTGTATTTCAATGTATATTTGAGTTCTTGATAAGTTATACTTATTATAGGCATTATGCTCATACAAGAATTACTTTTTCTTTGAGTGATTTTGTTTGTTACTTATTGTTTTTGGACTGTTGTAGTTGTATCTGTATGCAAGAGGTTGAAGGACCAAGTAATGCTGCTGGAAGCTCCCATACGCGGGGTGGCTCCTTTGTTGACTGCTCTTCGGAAACTTCAAGTCTCCAGTGAGCATTTGACTCCTCTGCATGCAGAGTTTCTTCTGCTTTGCTTGTTGGCAAAATGCTACAAAACTGGTCTATCCATATTGGACGATGACGTTTTTGAAGTAGACCATCCGCGAGACCTTTATCTCTACTGTTATTACGGGTGCGTTGCTTTCTTCTTTTCTGTCTCTTTTGAGGTGAAAGAGAAAAATAGAGATTTATTCATATTTCAGTATTTGCATTTTAGAAATAGAAGATACTGTAGTATCTTCCACGTATTCAATTTGTTCTTTTCTCAATTAACAATTTGGTATGGTATTGAAGACCTTCCTCAATATGTAGACTGAGATATTGTATTCTTTTGTTTCATGCTTCTTTGATTTCCATCATAATCTTATTATTCTCCTCCCCAACTGCTTTTGATCATGGTTGTTTTAGGACAATTTAATCCAAAGTTATCCAGGCTTTTTGTTCTTCTTGCTGAAACTGAGTACCCATTTTTGAAACACAACTGTGTTGTATTAAGTAATGATGTAAATAGAGAGCGAAAATCACTACACACTTTCTTGAAACTAACCAAACCTTACATGTTTGAGTTAGAGCAAGTGTATCTGTATTCTGTATGGTAATCAGAATATATTATTGATCTTAGACACTATGTTATCATATACGGCACAGAGCAGCGCAGAGCGATGGGTAGCCAGCCCCATACGCGGAGAATGCATTGCACATGCTGATCTCTATCATTGTCTGAAGCCAGTGGTCTTTTCTTTTTGAACTTTATTTTTGAAAGATTCTTATTGCAGTTTGACTCCCAGGGTGATTTTATTGAAATAGTTAGCATGTGCGTTAACTTCCATTCCATTGCAGTTTTTGGTCTTCGTTTGATCTCCATCTTTTAAACTCTGTAGCTTACTGCAAATGTATTCAAATAAAATGAGATTTGACAGCTGAACTATTCTCTTATCTACATTGAATATTCAACCCAACATTTAGTGATTCAGGTTATGCTGTTTCAGAAGTTCTTAGAGAGGAATTTGCATATATACAGACTACAGTGTCTTTTATTTAGAATGATAACAGAATATGGTGTCTGATTTTTGACTTTCTTATTGCTGTTAGAATAAAGTATATTATAGTATTTTTTTATATTATTCTTGAATATCTTATTTTATTTCCTAGGATCTTGTATATCCTCAGTTTCTTAAATTTTCTCTTAGTATTATTTTTTATATTACTTAACTATTATTTTAATTTGTTTCTTGTTTCCCTATTTAGGACTAGAAACTTGTATCCCTATGTATAGGGGTTATTGTTTAGTCTTCTTTATTTAGTCAATATCAAACACATTCCATTATAATAATATTTCTTATTATTTTCTCCCCTCCTTTCATCTAAAATCTCACAACTTTAAGTCTTACAGGGGTATGATATGCATTGGACAGAAGCGCTTTCAGAAAGCGTTGGACCTTCTGCATAATGTAAGTAATCTAAGAATAACTGCAACTGGTATAGCTCGTATTTTGTAACTTTGTTTTAATATCAACTGTTTTGTTCGGCGATGCTTTTAGTAGCTAATGGGTAATATTTTCTAGGTTGTAACTGCTCCCATGACTATGATGAATGCTATAGTTATTGAAGCTTACAAAAAATATATATTGGTTTCTCTCATTCGTCATGGACAAGTAAGTTTTTATATTCTTTCTTGCTTTGGCGACACAGCTTAATGATGATATTAAACCAAAATATTGCTCTTACATAATTTTGAGAATTATTTTATCGTAGAAAGTAATTAAGAGAGAAGTTTTAAATGATTTGTCTCATTTCTTTACGAGATTGCACTGGAATTGTTTCCATATGAATCTCAATCAAAATGCTGTCTTTAGTATCATAAGCCAGTTCGTTCAGCGATGGAATTTTTCTCATTTTGAAAAAATTACACATTATATTGTATGTTCTTTTTTATGTGGTTAATCAGCTAACCTTCCATATGTTGTGTGGCAGTTCTCTACCAGTCTTCCCAAGTATTGTTCTACACTTGCCCAAAGAAATCTGAAAGTCTTTTGTCAGGTATGACTTTGATTCAGTCAAGGCAAGAAAAATATAGAAGACCCTTTTTAACAAAATATTCACATTGGCGTTCTTTTATAAGATATTTTGTTTTGAGCACATTTTTAAATCATACAATGGTAGGAGGATATTAATCTTGTTAATGGAAGTGATTGCTCTCTCAGCTTTCTGATTTCCCCTCGGTATTTGTTATCCTCTAACTGGATTGTGTCTATTGTTGATAGGTAGACGTGGTCTCAACTTTAAATGTCTGAATATTGTTGGTTGATGAGTTCGGACCCTGATATATAAACTATTGTACATGTATCCTAATAAATTATAAATAAGGGCAAAACCTGAGCTAATAATTACACCCTAACAACAAATATGCTCATAAGGGAAAAAAGGAAAAAGGAAACATTCTACCCTTGATTATTGCTATTACAACGTTCACTTGGTTGCTTCGATTCTCTGACTGTATTTGACAACAATAGCTTTGTTTCCGACTAAAGGCACTTGCAACTGGTTTAGTTGTGGCTTTGGAGTTCTCAATGGAATATGGACAAGAGAACTTTGTTTGTTTTACTATATTTCTGTTTGAGATCCGAACATATATTGTGAGTGAGGTTCAAAGATATTTCCGGGTCATAATAGTTTTGTTTGTCCAATCTATTATACTGTGGAGACTAAACATTATCTGACCCGCATACATAGGGTTTTGGAATCTGTCATAATGATTAGCCCCTACCACAATAAATAAGCCTGCTTCAATTTTTCCTCTTTCAGGTTGCTGTTTGTAGAAACCAATTTAAGATTCCATTTGTGGCTTCCCTCAGTTTTTTCTTATTCATAATTTTGATTATTTAGTTTTAATTTTCTTGCACTATCAACTTGAAGAGAAACATGACTTGTCATTAGCTAGTTTGGTTTATTAATTTGAAGCAAGTTTATGAATATAATTTGTTTTGCCTCTCAAGCATATATTTTCAAGTTAATAACTTGAGCCATGTTGACTTCTATTCATTTTTTCTCCCATTTCAGAACCCTTACATGGAAATAGCACATACTTATAGCACTGGAAAAGTTGCAGACTTAGAGGCATTTGTCAATGCACATGCAGACAAATTCGAATCTGTGGGTTCTTTCTCATATTCATCCTTTACTTGAAGCATCTGGCATTGAGATTAGAATCTTGGCTTTGCACTGAGTCTAATTTCCGGTTCTTATGTGACATACTGATACTTTATTTGAAAAAATTGTATTTCAGGAGAACAATCTTGGACTGGCTAAGCAGGTTGTATCATCTATGTATAAGCGGAATATTCAGAGATTGACACAGACATACTTGACCCTTTCTCTCGAAGACATAGCCAACACAGTGCATTTAAATAGTGCCAAGGAAGCTGAAATGCATGTCCTACAAATGGTTGTCCTCAGAATAATAAGTTATTTTCCCTTCATTTTCATGTCACATCAACATTCTTAACACTCGTAACATACTTCTGAACTACAGATTCAGGATGGTGACATATATGCAACAATCAACCAGAAGGATGGAATGGTGAGGTTCTTAGAGGATCCGGAACAATACAAAACCTGTGAAATGATTGAACACATTGATTCATCAATCCAGAGGTATGACTTTTGTTGTTATACTTTACATTAAGATCATTAAGTACAATGTCTTTTCCGTACTACCTGATATTACAATCAGCAACTTTCACCTGAGAAATTCAAATGAAAACATGCTGCCAAAGAAGTTTTTGATTAATTGGTTAATTATGTCCAGAATAATGGCACTGTCGAGGAAACTTACCAAGTCAGACGAACAAATTGCATGTGATCAGTTGTACTTGTCCAAGGTGAGTGTTCAACCGTTTTCATTCTCTTATCTGAACATTTGCTAAATGTATTTAGTCCCTAATAAAATTTGTCTCCGACTTTTTAATCCCTAAAATATTTTCTATCAACACTTTGATGACTAATAAGAGTTGCTCTCAGGTTGGAAGAGAGAGACAGAGATACGACTTTGATGACTATGATGTTCCACAAAAATTCAACATTTAAAGCTAGGCTACATATGTTCATAAGAGTTTGTTTGGTGCTGTGAATGATGCAAGTAGATCTGTTTCATTGACCTTTTCCTTTTACTATTACTTACCTGGGTTCTGTTAATGGGGGAGTGTTTTATTTTGCTCCCAAGTGGATTTGTCCAACTGATTAAAAAACTTATTCTGTTGTGAATTCACTTAGTGGATGTTGAATTGTCTTTAATTCTCAATTTGTTGAAAACTTTTAACTCATTTTTGCACATTCATGTATGCTCTATTGTTGGCTTTAGCATGATGCAGTAATTTGTTGGGGTCTTAATGAGAATGTTTCATTTCACAACATTTTCTGTAAGTAATACTTTCAAACAAAGTTATGAGTTATAAACGGGGAAATTTCATTTACACAACTCTTGTAGCTATTTTCCGCGTATCGTTTTTTTCCCCTTCAAATTTAGGGCACAATCCTAGCTTTGTGTGGCATAGTATTTGTAATGCAAAATTTATTTTAAAGAAGGAAGCAGATAGTGCTGATCTACCTGTTTTTAATGAGAAGTGGCCTAGTGACGTATTTATTCTTCTCCCTACGCCTCATCAACTTACTACTAGGAATCAATTGTGTGACTCATTTGTTATGTCTACATAGCAAGTGGTGGAACTCTTAAGATAGTTAACACATTCGTTGATCTGATTAGTGCATGCAGAATTCACAATACTCAATTCTTTGATTCGGTTACAAATGATAGAAGGGTCTTTCTAAATTGTCCCAAAATTCATACATTTGGCGACAAACTCCCATTTGTTCTATCATTTGTGGGGTAGGCAGTAGTAAAAGTGATGCTTCTACACTTTTTTCAACATCTTTCAAAATTTTACTATTGAGAATTGTTCTCCTTTTGCTGTTATTTGGAATTTGGATGCAAACAAAAAAAAACAAGAGCTGCGACAATGTTATCTTAAGCCAAGAATTTTAAAGCAACATCTTCTTATCAAACTACTTGAAACAAATGGAGTAAATCTTCAATATTGACATGTCGATTAAAAATCAGATATAAAAAATTCGACATAAAAGAAAGGATATGGCACATTGAGAATTAAAAATTTAAAACAAAATACACAAGTAAATATTGAGATCTAATACATAAAGAGAACAATGATACATTGAATAATATATCATCATATAATTGAAGTCAACAAGAAACACATAGGTTCCTAATTTGAACTTTATTTAAAACATAATTGAGACAAATTAGAAGTTTGTCCCTTATTCAAACACTTCCTTTGATCTTAGAGCTATATTTAGATGCTACATCATGAAACCTATCCCATAACATCACACCTCCATACTTAAGTGACCTAACAATAGGCAGCAACTGATTTATGAGATCTGATGATGGCACAAAACCATTCTGAGCTGCATTTCTTGAGGTAGGAAGTCCAACAAAAAAGTTTCTAGCAGGGATAGAATTGATCCACTGATTCCATGAATTCTTAAACTTAGTTGGATTGTTTGTCTCAAAGTTACAAATAGGATTATTGTAAAATTGAACCCAAACATAGTCAAAAAGGCCAGTAGAAAGTGCCCTATGAAGTATATTATCTTGAAAGGGACACATTGGTGCAGCAGTTAAGTAATACTTTTTTCTAGAATCTGAATTATAATGATCATGTAGCTTTCTAGCAAGTGTTGCATAGTGGAGTTTACTACCTCCTTCAATATCAAAATCCACTCCATCTAATATAGCATCACCAAAAGGTCTAGAGTTTGAGTTACCTCCCAAAAAGTTGTTCCAAATGTAGTCAGCAAGTTGCATAGCATCATTTTGTGATGATAAAGAGTATGTGTTTCTATACTCACCACCAATGGAAAGCATAACCTTAATGCCTTTATTTTGACAATTCTTTATGCTGTTTCTCAAATTTTGGCAATTATTTGGTACACAATGGCCAGCTAGATTTAACTTTGGAGATTGACCATTTCCAAAAGTTGAAAGGAATGCTATGTTTACTATTTGGAAGAGGCCAGAACTGCATGTGTCTATTAAGCGTCCATCACCATTGTTTTGGCCCCAATAAACTACCAGTCTACCTGCATTTGTTGGTTGGAAAACAAAGCAAGTGAAATTGAAAGGAAGAGAAGAAAAGGGTAAGAAGGTTTTTTGCTCATGACTCTAGTTTATAAGTCTTGTTAGAAGTTTCATGTTGGAGATACTAATATATAGAAGCTTGAAACTTAGAAGGAGAGTTACACAAAATGTCTTGCTTTCAATAATTTTCTTGTTGGTGGGATCCATGCTTTCAACAATTTTCTTGTTGGTGGAATCATGAGACTAGCAAAAGTGAACTCTTCCTTATAAGGACAAAGTTCCTGACTTTTGATAAAGGGTGAAAAAATAGGTCTGGTCTGTCTGGTAAATTTGTTTTGTTCATATTTTTTTTATGGAACGGACTAAAATTATAGGTCCGCACTCTCTAATATGTCTATCTTGCCTATCTATTTTTCGGTTGGTTTTGCGAGACGGACATTAATATAATTTTTTGCAATTTTAAGTTTTAAAAGTGCAATGCAAACGATTTTGCACTGCTCTACCCTCATTATTCATAAGGTGGTCCAAAATTTTAGATTCACTTTTAACTATGTCTGATCTACCTCGTCTTATTTTTCCGTGTGTTTTTGCGAACGAATTTACCTGTTTGCTATTCCTACTATTGATAAATTAATAAAAGTGAGGGACATTTGTAAAAAAATAGTGTTACATTATTGATCAAATTGGGTTATCTATCATGCAGACCACTCATAGAGCTTATGCTTTTTGTTCATAAATGTAGAATTGACCTAACAACACTAACAACACACGTAGATTGATTCAGTTGATAAAAAATTGATTCACATATCGAGAGGTCGTAGATTCAACTCCCATTACTCATGTGAGAATCTCTTTTATGAGTGATTTGTAGGTACCTCTATAAGTGTTTTTTTGAGCCTTAAGATCTATCCTGACTCTGATGAACCCCCTGAGTCCAATTCACATAAACTTTTTTTATATCTTAACCTAACATATATCTTAAGTGATTATATATGAGAAGAATTTATTTCTTCTATGAAAAATTAATAACTTCTTCAAATTATTTGGTTTAAACAGGGGCATAGGTACAAGGAGCCGATTCGAATTAACGACATCACACTTGTTCATCTATAAAAAGTTAAATTTTAACCACTAAACTATTTTATTTTAATTATTTTATTAATTTAGATTTTAAGCTTATTGGTTACGATAATTATTGGTTACCGTTTATATTTTAAATTAGAAGCACACATAATATATTTAATTTATTTTTAATTACGATAATCTATCATATAAGAAAAGTCTACCATTTGAGCAATTCTTAGGCTATCCACATCAGCATCTCTTCCCACAATAATCCACATCATTTCTTCCAATTTTTGCCTTTTGATCATTAGTTTTAATTCTGGGCTGCGGCAGTTTCTTCCTTGATCATTGAACTTCTCTGCATTCAACTTCTCAACCTCTCATGATCTTGCAGTTACACATTCTTTACTCTCTCTGCCTATCCACGTTCCAAACCGATTCCACCCAAATCATTGTGATTTATTGTTTTCCCTTTTCCACTTCCAATCTTCCCTATATTCATGCAATTGAAGTAACAGTTTCAGAATCGTTTCAAAAGGAGAATCTGCGATATCAAAAAGGAGAAACAGGGTACCAACCAAAATATCTGATACGGCGACGAATCTGGGGTTTCCGACTGTTGAGGTAATGCTTAGATCTTATTATCTTATGGTATCAACTATCATTCTACAAAATCCTTCACTATGAATTTGAGCGAAACTAAATCGTGAATGTTGTTTGGTTTTGCTTTTTTTCTTTTCTTTCTGATATCAAATTTGATTACGTACTTTGATTTTTCGTTTTGGTTATGGTGTTGTTTGGCTGCAGTGAAAGAGAATATCAGAGAGGAGACAAGATTGTGTGGTACGCTGATGGTGATAAGATTGTGAGGTACATAATGTTTGAGGTACATAATGCGATGGTCATGACTATCATTGGGAATCAAACATTTTGTAATGGCTAAGTGATATATAAAATAAATAGTTCTGCAATGTGAATTGAACTGATATGTACTGATTGAGAACTGATTGATTTTATGCAGAAAGTAACACTAAGGAAATGCTGAATGGAAGCTACTGGTTTTATCTCTGCAGGTGCTGGACTGGTGGTGTTGAGCAAGGTAATTTTGGCATCCTGGTACAAACTTTCATTCTTAACATGTGATTTTTTTTGTTGATGATTGAGTGATGTACATTTTATAATCTTAATTTCTTTCATAACATTATTCTGATTGTTACTCCCTTCCTGTTTTGAAACTTTTAAAATTATAATTTCAACACTGACAAAAAGTTATTGCTTATGTAATGTTTATGTGTGTATTTGTAAGGCACAACAAAATAATTCCTGAATGGAATAATGAATTTAATTTGTTTGTCAAAGATCCAAAGTCACACGTTTTTGACCAATTACTTGGATTGAAATATGAATTGAAACTTTGAAAGTAATGAATAGTAGTGAACTATTTTATATATCTCATGTTTCTGTTTTTTAAGTTTTGAATTAATTTTTGATGACTTTTGGTATTATTAGATAAGAAATAATTGTGTTGTTTAAGTGTATGATCAGCAGAAAGTTTATGTGGAAGCCACTGAGTGAAATTGCTGGACTAACCACAAGTCAAGAAGCTTGAAGATGATACATTGCTCATTGAGGAAAAGTTTAGATAAAAAAGGAAAAGTTTATGTTTTCCTTTTTGATTGAATCAATGTTTTTCCAAATTGGAAAATTTTTACTTTGTTTATGGAGATTATTTGGTGTATCTGCATCAATTTGGTTTTCAATGAGTTGTTTTGTTTCAGGGATTTATGGTGCCATGGCTGTTGCGGGGAGTTTTATATGTTCGATTACCAGAATTGAATCTTTTGGAGGTTTTCATCTTTCAATAGATGATGTTCTTTAAGGACTTGGATATGCAGTTCCTCCAGTTATGGCTCTTCTGTTTATACTTGATGTAAGTTCTTTTGGCTATGCAAATGATGATAAGGTTGTGATTTTGTTGTTTGAGTAGATATAAAAATGTGAAATTTGTAACTGCTGCTCTTTGTTCTCTTTGGGAACTAATCATTGAAAATTTATGAATGATTTGATTGCCTTTAGATTGTTTAAGGTAGTGCACTATACTTAGCTGAATGTGTGAAGTGACGCATAGCTAATTGTGACGTGCTTCCTGCAGGTTTTCTTAATCTATTGATGTCAAGGATGCATATGTAACCGTCTTGAAGAGGTGCGGCGGATGCTACGCACTGCTGGACATGGATCTCAGAATTCCTTTTGGTTGTCTACTCAACTACTCTGCAGCTTCTCAGTAGATGATTTCTCATTACTTGTGCACTTACTCAAGGATGGATTGTTGGTTCTTTGGTAGGAAAATGTCGGTTTTATAAAATATCCGGATGCACTTCAAATTTCAAGTAGCGGACAGTATCGGAAATTATTGTCAGAGATGTACTTCGTAGCTTGCCCTACCTTCACAACGTTTAAATTCATACTGCTTATTTGATTAGAAATCGATGAGTTTGAATCTGATCCTGCTTGGATCAAAAAGTATTCATTTGTAAATCATTATTACATTCTTTGTATTTGTTTAAATTCTTGTATTTTTTAGTCAGTATGGAACAATTGGTATTTGGTACCTGAATTCCTAAAGTCTGCTTGTGTTGGCACCAGAATAGTGATTGTCATTGAGTGATTGTTATACTTATATTTCTTTTGGAAATGAGATATTAATGATGTTCCAAAATGATCTAAAAAATCTTTATCACATTGTCCTTGAAGGTTTTTCAAGTTTACTTCTAAAGATATTTCAAAATGATCTAAAAAATCTTGATCACATTGTCCTTGAAGTTATTTCTAAAGATAAGAATATGATAAAACGTTATCAATTAAATTGAAATTTTGTTAAAGTGAATAATATCAGGGAGATTAAAGTAAATAACATCAATGACATGTCACACTCACATAATCCTTCATTATTCATTTTAAAAATTTTACACTTATCATTTTAAACATATTAACTATTTTTTTAAAATATTCATGAACAAATAATAAATATTTCGATCAGTTACTGAGCATTTGGAATGAACACTTATAATTTATTTTACATAATTTAAAAAGGTAATAATTTATTTATATTATAATTATTAAATTAAGATAATTTTATATATTTTTAAGAGATTTTAATTTTGGAAACATTTATATATGCTTTCAATAAAAATATTTTTACATCATTGTTAATTATGAATCATCAAATCATTACAACATTTAATTTAATTATTATATTTAAATGGTTCATGAAGGGTCAATCTAAATAATAATAAAAAATTAAAAAATTAATTTAAATATAATTTTTGTTATTGTATGACATAAGAGTACAAACAAATTTTCAATTTTACATTTTTAATACTATTAATTTATTCTTAAAATATAAAAAATTTAATATATACATTTTAATTAACTATTTATATTTTAAAATATCAATAAATAATATAAACATAATAAATTTATTTATTGATACTTGCTTTTTTAAATTATGTAAAATAAAGTAATTGATGTATTTAAAGTAATCTTTATTTTAAAATAATAGTTTTATTAATAAAAAATATTAAAAGTAATAATTTATTTATATTTATAATTATTAAATTAATACGATTTTATATATTTTTAAGATATTTTAATTTTGGAAACAGTTTATATATGCTTTCAATAAAAAGATTTTTACATCATTGTTAATTATGAATATCTTCAAATCATTACAACATTTAATTTAATTATCGTGAATTCTTATCTACCCAATCAAAAAATTTGTGTAGAGTTACCTTTAGTATAAAATGCTTTGGAAACAACCAAAAAATATACTATTTAATAATTAATTAAATAGGATAAAATTAAATGATGTAATGTGATTGGTGGAATATACACTACCCAACTTTTTGGGATGGGTAGAGAAGTTGTCCCCTTTAATTATATTTAAATGGATCATGAATGGTCAATCTAAATAATAAAAAAAATTTAAAAATTAATTTAAATATAATTTAAGTTACTTTATGACATAAGAGTACAAACAAATTCTCAATTTTACATTTTTAATACTATTAATTTATTCCTAAAATCTAAAAAATTTAATATATATACATTTTAATAAACTATTTATATTTTAAAATATCAATAAATAATATAAATATAATAAATTTATTTATTGATACTTACTTTTTTAAATTATGTAAAATAAATTAATTGATATATTTAAAGTAATCTTTATTTTATATTTATAATTATTAAATTAAGATAATTTTATATATTTTTAAGAGATTTTAATTTTGGAAATCGTTTATGTATACATTCAATGAAAAGATTTTTACATCATTGTTAACTATGAATCATCAAATCATTCCAACATTTAATTTAATTATATTTAAATGGTTGGTGAATGGTCAATCTAAATAATTAAAAAAATTGAATATGAAACTTAATAATTTTTGTAAGATAATAATTTATAGTATATTTATAAAATGAAAAATAAATAATATTATATTGAAATTGATGGAAAATAACTAAGTTAACCGTTGGATTAAATTTATAGAGGACATCCTCATTTATGATGTACAAAATACATTTTACGTTAATTACATTTATAGTGGGGTGTATTTGGATTGATTTGATCGCATATGGGTCTTATATTTTCTGCGATAGAATTGTTGAACCATGAAATAACATTTCAACAGTATAATTTGGAGCATTGATTACAAAAATTAATTTAAATATAATTTATGTTATTTTATGACATAACAATACAAACAAATTTTCAATTTAACATTTTTAATACTATTGATTTATTCTTAAAATATTAAAAAATTATATATATACATTTTAATAAACTATTTATATTTTAAAATATCAACAAATAATATAAATATAATAAATTTGTTTATTGATACTTACTTTTTTAAATTATGTAAAATAAATTATAAGAAGAGTCTAACACTTCCTGATCAATTGGCCGATCCACATCAGCAAAACACTCCACAAAATTTCACATCAGTCTCAACCTTTGGCTCTTCAATTCACAATTCACGGTTAAATTCTAGCGGTTACTATCTCCATTTGACTTCCCATGTTCAATATGATATTTACACATTTATGTACTTATATGCAATAATTTGTGTATATTGCACATTATTAATAATATTAAATTATTTATATATGTTACAAATTTCAGAAAAATCGATAACAAAGTTTTACATTTGACTCATTCTTAAAAAAAAAATTAATAGATCTATTACTAACTTAAATATTCTAATGATTTAATATAATATTTTTGTTTGTCAACTTTAAATTTTTATGTGAATTTAATAATTTTGGTGATGATCAATAATAAAAACAAATTTTGATCATATCACAATTTCAATTTTTTATGAGCACTCATTTATTATCTCTTTTAAAATATTATTTTTTAATTAAATTTCATTTTTCAAAATACATGTCAAATTTATTTAATAAGTTAATAAATTAGTTATTATTGTGTCTAATATATATATATATATATATATATATATATATATATATATATATATATATATATATATATATATATATATATATATAAAATATAAAATAATTTAAATATTAAAATTAGACTTTTAATGGGTCAAACGATACAACAAATAGGGGATAAATGCTCAACAATTGAAATTGTAATAGTATCCGGCTGTCCACCCAAGTTGTGTTATACTAAAGAGTAATGATACATAGTGAAGGATAGAAAAACACTTAGAAAGGGGGGGTTTGAATAAGTGTAGCTTTAAAAACTTGACAGATAAAAATAAATTGCACAGTTATTTTTATCCTGGTTCGTTGTTAACTAAACTACTCCAGTCCACCCCCGCAGAGATGATTTACCTCAACTGAGGATTTAATCCACTAATCGCACGGATTACAATGGTTTTCCACTTAGTCCGCAACTAAGTCTTCCAGAGTCTTCTGATCACACACTGATCACTCCAGGAACAACTGCTTAGATACCCTCTAAGACTTTTCTAGAGTCTACTGATCAACACGATCACTCTAGTTACACTCTGCTTAGTTCACTCCTAAGACTTCCTAGAGTATTCTGATCAACACGATCACTCTAGTTCCTCACAACTTAATGTAATCAATTCTAAGAGTTTACAAATGCTTCTTAAAAGCGATAATCACAACTGTGATATTTCTCTTAATCGTTTAAGCTTAATCTCACTAATATATTACAAAAGCAATGTAGTGAGCTTTGATGAAGATGAAGATTCTGAGCTTTGGATTTGAACAGAGTTTCAGCAAGTTAATTTGAATTATATTGTTCAGGATCGTTAACCTTGCTTCTCATCAGAACTTCATATTTATAGGCGTTGAGAAGATGACCGTTGAGTGCATTTAATGCTTTGCGTGTTCCGTACAGCATCGCATTTAATGTTATACGCTTTTGTCAACTACCTCGAGCCTTGTTCACGCTGTGTCTACTGACGTAGCCTTTAATAGCTTTTAACGTTCCTTTTGTCAGTCAGCGTAGCTTGCCACTTGTACTTTCTTCTGATCTGATGTTTGTGTATACAACGTTTGAATATCATCAGAGTCAAACAGCTTGGTGCATAGCATCTTCTGATCTTCTGACCTTGAAGTGCTTCTGAGCGTGATACCATCTTCTGAGCTTCAGTGCTTCTGATCTCATGTTCTTCTGATGCTTCCATAGACCCATGTTCTGATTCTGCTTCGACCATCTTCTGATGTCTTGCCAGACCATGTTCTGATGTTGCATGCTGAACCCTTGAGACAAAGCTTCTGAGCGCTGAATTATGCGTACTCTTTATATATATTTCCTGAAAGGGAAATTGCATTGGATTAGAGTACCATATTATCTTAAGCAAAATTCATATTATTGTTATCATCAAAACTAAGATAATTGATTAGAACAAATCTTGTTCTAACAATCTCCCCCTTTTTGATGATGACAAAAACATATATAAATGATATGAATTTGCGATCAGAAAGAATAGAAGGCAAAAGACAAATTACACAGCTATAGCATAAGCATATGAATATGTCTCCCCCTGAGATTAACAATCTCCCCCTGAGATAAATAATCTCCCCCTGAAATAAATACTCGAAGAACTTTAATAAAAGACTTCCCTGATTATTTCGGTAGAGACGATCATATAAGCTTCTTGTCTTCAGAGAATTCATAGCTTCTGACTTCTGCTTCCATAGGACAGCTTCAGAACTAGAATTTCCTTAGATCCTTAGAACACTCACAGCTTCTGATTCCTGCTTCCATCTAGGACAGCTTCAGAACTTGAATTTCTTTGATCTTCTGAACATTCACAGCTTCTGATTTCTGCTTCCATTCAGGACAGCTTCAGAACTTGAATTTCTTTGATCTTCTGAACATTCACAGCTTCTGATTTCTGCTTCCATTCAGGACAGCTTCAGAACTTGAGTTTTCTGGATCTTTAGAACATTCGCAGCTTCTGATTTCTGCTTCCCTCGGATAGCTTCAGAACTTTGAATTTCTACCAACATCACTTCATGCTAGATTTGTATCAGAACATTGTTGAATGTACCAGAGCATCATCTGAGCATCTCTACATCCTGAAATGTCACAGAACAAAAACTAAACGACAAAAGTCAGCATGAACGAGTTAGAACACATTATATGTATCAGAGCCATATAGGCTGAAATAATGTATCAGAGCAAATAATGTATCAGAGCCATAACATTATATGTATCAGAGCAAATAGAATTTTGTCAGATCAAATAGACAAATATGGATCAAATTCTATTTCCAGTGCTTCTGATTCATTCTTCTTTCTTGCTTCTGATCTCTGAAGCTTGACAGCACTCGGCTTGCTTCAGTTTCCATGGTTTTGCTTCTGTGTTTGCTTTTTGCTTTGAAGATTCTCTTCACTTCTTTATACCTGCAAAACACTTAAACCATGTAGAACTTGCAGTTCTTGTTAGTGAATATGTGGGAGCTTTACCCAGCAACTGATAGATTTAATCAAATCATTTATCATTTATCTTCTCCCCCTTTTTGTCATAACATCAAAAAGAATATTTCAAAAGATTCAGATGCATAAAACGACAAATAAAATGAAACACACGGAGAAAGAAGACGATTTCATTGAAGTTTCAAACAGCAGGTTCAGAAGTACATGAAGATAGGAAAGATCAGATGCACAAAGACAGATGCAACGAGAAGAAAGAAACAACACAGACTCAATCTAAGATGGCCCTAGTCTTGACAAGATCTTGGTCAGCATCTCTTGAACCATATTGTTGTGTCCTTCTTGCCTCACCATGAAAGCGCTATACTGATCATTGAGTGAGCTTTGCTCATCCTGTCTCTTCTGAATTTCTTCTAGAGTCCTTGCAAGACGAGAAGATTCACCAGAAGAAGCTTCACCGCTTTCAACCACAGGAATGGCATGTTGATCTGCAGCTTCCATAGATAGATCATTTGCAGGGATTTCCTCAACAGGAACAGTTTTGGCAACATGATCTTCAGCATCTGCTTCTTGCATAGAAGCATCTCCGTATTCTGCAGCAGGAATTTCCGAGTCTCCATTCTCAAGTGCCTGAAGAATGGCAGCTAGATTCCTTGGAGCAGAAGGACCTTCAACTACTGGTGGGTCAACAACTTCTGGAATGACCAAGTTTGGATCTTTCTCAGACGGGTTTTCCCTCAGATAGTCAAAGAGAGTCTTGAAATCTCCGAGCAGAACAGGATATTGAGGTATCCAAACCACAATCTCCCTGCAAGGATTTGCTTCCAATGCAGCAGCGAGTCTTAATTGTTCCATCTCATCCAAGAAGGGCTTCTCTTCCAAAAGATATCTTCCTTTGAGACGAGCAAACCAGAAGTCTTCATAATTCCTCAGAATTCCACGAGGCCGTGGGGCAGCAGCTACACAGGCTTCCTGAAGTTCTAAAAACAGAGCATCTGATTCTCTGCGAAAGATCCTCCAGAAGTTCCGCATAGCAACATCATTCAATCCAGAACTTTCAGCGAGTCTGAGAGTATCAAAGGTACTTCTGAGATTCCTCTTTATGTTTTCAAAAACTACACCAATAGGATATACGGGGCGGGATTTTATTTGGGTTTTTGAGAAGGCAGGTTTGGAAGTGAAGTACGGATGAGGTTCTCTATCCAACCTATAAGAAGATTATGCTTCAGTATCAGAATCTAACACTACCACTTCAGCTTCAGGACGAGGCCTGGGAGTGTAGTTGCAATCACGGAGCAGCTGCTCATGTGATGCAGAGGTTGGAAAAGGAGAATCACAAGGATTGTTTTGAGAGGTGGAGGGAGTATGTTCAAGAGTAGCGTTGAGAGAAGGTTGAGATGGAAGGAGAATTTGAAGAGGTGGTATATCCAGAACAGGATTTATGGTAGGTGGAGAGGAAGGAATAGTTAAAGGAGAAGATGGAGGTGTAAGAACATGGGCAAAAACAGGTGATTCTGATGTGGCTTTTTCTGGTTCAGGTGTAGGGACAATCTCTATTGGTGCAGCTTCTGAACAAACAGCAGGAACAGAATTAGGTTCAGAAATGCATATACCTTTGGAACCTCTCAGAAAAGCTTTAGCCACATCCTCCATCTTTTTCTGCTTCTTACTCTTCGGCTCTTCAATAACCTTTGCTTTGCCTCTAGCGATTTCTTTCCTTCTGACATAAGCCAGAACTTCTGGTTGATTCTCAGCCTCTTGAGCAGCATTTTCTTCATCTGAGCTTTGAATAATCATCTTCCTTTTTCTGATTTTCTTCTTCTCAACAACTTCAACAATCTCAGCATCGTTATTTGACTTCTTCTTCTTTTTCTCAGCTTCCTTCTTTTTCTTCTCAAAATTAGCAGAGACAGCCTTAGCAACCTTTGCAATGACTTCTTCTGGGATCACTTCTTTATTGGTGGTAGCAGCAGGATGATCAAACTTTCTTTTGGTCCTTTCCTCCTTCTTACGATTCACTTTAATAGGAGCACCTTTGTCTTGATCTTTAAGACTCTTATCCTCTTTTTGTGATTTCAGATACTTAGTTCTGACTTGTGGTACCTCACTATTGAAGAAGGTTTTGAATTCAGCTAGAACTGGCTCTCTTCTGATTGTTGTTCCAGCAAGAGGTTGAGGAGTCTTAATGATAGCCTTAATCACGTTCATCCTCTTTAAAGTGAATGCGTTCAGACAAGCCCCAGATGTGACAGCAAGGTCTTTCACAATACCTTCAGATTCCAGACTCTCAACAATCTTGGAATGCACCAGAAGGTTTGTAATGATTCTACCAAAAGGAATGATTGTTCCACCATTTTCTTTTCTGAAAGCGTTTCTGGAATCCTTTACTGCTTTCCACATATGGTTGAAGATAATGTAAACCACATCAACCTTCTTCTGAGTGGCAATGCAATAAAGAATATATTTTTGCTCATTGTTTATGAAGTCAGCGGCATGTGTCGCTTTCCTATGGTAGAAGCACCCAAGAATGATCTTTGTCCAGATTTTGTAGATATCTCTCAACTCCTTGACGTGTTTTGTTTTCTTGACATTTGAATAGAGAGTGGATAGAACCTCTTCCCAATCTTCCCTTTTATCGATTTCAAAAGCTCCTTCCGCGTTCTTCAAATCAAACATCACTCTAAGGATGTTTTCAGTAATAACAACAAACTTTCCATGGACGAAAGAAAGTATTGATTTTGGAGCAACCACAGCATGTGCCCAGAACTCCTTGACAAGATCTGGATAAACTGGGCCAACGAACTCAGCAAACAACGAGGTCCATCCTTGAAAGATGATGTCTTCTTTAAGATTAAATCCATGTTCTTCAAGGTTGTCAAAGTCAACAATAAGTTCACATAGAACTTCTAATTTGTTCTTGGGAATAGAGCATGCAACAACAGGAGTAAGTTGCAACGTTTCTTCTTGGAGATGATGAGGAACAGATGACTCAGCATTTTGGGATGAGAATGCAGCCATTGATGCAGAATGACCAAAAACGAGCACGAGAAGCGAACTGGGTTTTCGATTAGGGTTTTTAGAAAACGGCTAAGAACTTTTCAAACGAGAGAATGCAAGGAGAGAGAGAGAGACAAAGGAGCGAAAAAGATGTACGATATGATTTGAAAAGAATATATAGAGACGGATTTGAAAAGAAAAAAAATAATAAGAAATATAAATTGAACAGTTCTAGAATCAAAGGAAATCAATTTTATTAAATGATGAGTGACGTGAGGAGAGAGAACGTGGTAAATGAAATGATTTGAAACAGTTACCTAGGTCGGCTTCTTTTCAACTGCACGCTTTGTACTAACCGTACAGACACGTGTTCACCATCAGATAATAGATGACAGCTGTACAATTCAGAATAGACTTTACGCCTTCAGATTCTGATTACTACTTCTGATCTGATCAAGTTTCTCTTTTGGAAACACTCCTTCTGAAGTGTGCTGATATAAATCTGAATGATCTTCTGATCCATTACTTCTGATATACACAGCTTCTGGAGGTTCACTTCTTTGTTCTGCAGCTTCTGATAAGACAAAACTGTATCTGCAGAAATTCTTAAGCTCTTTGTTTTATCAGAAACAAGTTTATCATCAAAACAGATGTTTATTGATTTGTCCACAATCAATGTTTCAATATTGTATATTCTGTAGCATTTAGAGCATTTAGAATAATCAAGAAAGAAGCATCAATGCTTTAGAGACAAACAATACAGATGGTTCCAAGACTAATAAACTTCTTTTCTGATTTCCTACGAACATAGTTTCTTCAACAGATTTAAGAACTAGAACTTGGAAGATAATCTTTCTTCCCTTCAAGTGTTGAGATCAACTTGAGTCCAGGAGACATGTCATGTTGACTTTTATCTTCTTTGTCACCAAGAGAATCTGCAAAAGAAATAGTCTTTTTCTTTGGTACCCACATTTTCTTGGGTCCTTTCTTGTTAGATTTTCTCAAGTTCTGATTGAACTTGGGTTTAACATTGTAAGCAATAGGAGGAACAGCATGATAATTTTTAATGTGAGTTTCATGATATTTCCTAGGTTGTGTCACATGCTTTTTGGTGTGTGTTATGTGAAAACTTTGAGCATGTGAAGTGTGCCTAATATCATGGGAGTGGCCATACTTGAACTGATCATACAATGGCTTGTATGTGATTTTCATTTCATCAACAGGTTCAAGTTTGTATGGGGTTTCACCCTCAAAACCAATGCCTACTCTTTTGTTTCCAGACACAGCATATATCATAGAAGCTAGCTGACTTCTGCCAATACTTCTAGATAAGAACTTCCTGAAACTTAAATCATATTCTTTCAGAATATGGTTTAGACTAGGAGTGGATTTTTCTGAATCAGAAGGAGATCCAACATTATTGGATAATTTTAAAAGTTTTTCTTTTAATTCAGAATTTTCCAACTCAAGCTTCTTTGTTTCAAATTCAAATTGCTTTTTCAGCTTTTTGTATTTGAGACTAATCTGAGACTTGAGTTCCAGTAGTTCAGTTAGACCGGAAACTAACTCATCTCTAGTAAGTTCAGAAAATACCTCTTCAGAATCTGATTCTGATGTAGATTCTGATCCGTCATCTTCTGTCGCCATCAGCGCACAGTTGGCCTGCTCGTCTTCAGAATCATCTTCTGACTCATCCCAGGTTGCCATAAGACTTTTCTTCTTATGAAACTTCTTCTTGGGATTTTCCTTCTGAAGATTTGGACATTCATTCTTGTAGTGTCCAGGCTCATTGCATTCATAGCACATGACCTTCTTCTTGTCAAATCTTCTGTCATCAGAAGATTCTCCACGTTCAAATTTCTTTGAACTTCTGAAGCCTCTGAACTTCCTTTGCTTGGTCTTCCAGAGTTGATTTAGCCTTCTGGAGATTAAGGACGGTTCATCTTCTTCTTCAGATTCTGATTCTTCAGGATCTTCTTCTCTAGCCTGAAAAGCGTTAGTGCATTTCTTGATATTGGATTTTAATGCAATAGACTTACCTTTCTTTTGAGGCTCATTTGCGTCCAGCTCTATTTCATGACTCCTCAAGGCACTGATAAGCTCTTCCAGAGAAACTTCATTCAGATTCTTTGCAATCTTGAATGCAGTCACCATAGGACCCCATCTTCTGGGTAAGCTTCTGATGATCTTCTTTACGTGATCAGCCTTGGTGTATCCCTTGTCAAGAACTCTCAATCCAGCAGTAAGAGTTTGAAATCTTTAAAACATCTTTTCAATGTCTTCATCATCCTCCATCTTGAAGGCTTCATACTTCTGGATTAAAGCTAGAGCTTTGGTCTCCTTGACTTGAGCGTTTCCTTCATGAGTCATTTTCAAGGACTCATATATGTCATAGGCCGTTTCCCTGTTAGATATCTTCTCATACTCAGCATGAGAGATAGCATTCAGCAAAACAGTTCTGCATTTATGATGATTCCTGAAAAGCTTTTTCTGATCATCATCCATTTCTTGCCTTGTCAGCTTTACGCCTCTGGCATTTACAGGATGTTTGTAACCATCCATCAGAAGATCCCATAGATCACCATCTAGACCCAGAAAGTAACTTTCCAGTTTATCTTTCCAGTATTCAAAGTTTTCACCATCAAATACCGGCGGTCTAGTATAACCATTGTTACCGTTGTATTGCTCAGCAGAGCCAGATGTAAATGCAGGTGTAGGTGTAGTCTTTTCACTTTCATCAACCATCTTTTACAGAAGCGTTTTTCTCTTCCTGAATCTTTTCTAAACACGGTTAAGTGCTTGCACCTTAGAACCGGCGCTCTGATACCAATTGAAGGATAGAAAAACACTTAGAAAGGGGGGTTTGAATAAGTGTAGCTTTAAAAACTTGACAGATAAAAATAAATTGCACAGTTATTTTTATCCTGGTTCGTTGTTAACTAAACTACTCCAGTCCACCCCCGCAGAGATGATTTACCTCAACTGAGGATTTAATCCACTAATCGCACGGATTACAATGGTTTTCCACTTAGTCCGCAACTAAGTCTTTCAGAGTCTTCTGATCACACACTGATCACTCCAGGAACAACTGCTTAGATACCCTCTAAGACTTTTCTAGAGTCTACTGATCAACACGATCACTCTAGTTACACTCTGCTTAGTTCACTCCTAAGACTTCCTAGAGTATTCTGATCAACACGATCACTCTAGTTCCTTACAACTTAATGTAATCAATTCTAAGAGTTTACAAATGCTTCTTAAAAGCGATAATCACAACTGTGATATTTCTCTTAATCGTTTAAGCTTAATCTCACTAATATATTACAAAAGCAATGTAGTGAGCTTTGATGAAGATGAAGATTCTGAGCTTTGGATTTGAACAGAGTTTCAGCAAGTTAATTTGAATTATATTGTTCAGGATCGTTAACCTTGCTTCTCATCAGAACTTCATATTTATAGGCGTTGAGAAGATGACCGTTGAGTGCATTTAATGCTTTGCGTGTTCCGTACAGCATCGCATTTAATGTTATACGCTTTTGTCAACTACCTCGAGCCTTGTTCACGCTGTGTCTACTGACGTAGCCTTTAATAGCTTTTAACGTTCCTTTTGTCAGTCAGCGTAGCTTGCCACTTGTACTTTCTTCTGATCTGATGTTTGTGTATACAACGTTTGAATATCATCAGAGTCAAACAGCTTGGTGCATAGCATCTTCTGATCTTCTGACCTTGAAGTGCTTCTGAGCGTGATACCATCTTCTGAGCTTCAGTGCTTCTGATCTCATGTTCTTCTGATGCTTCCATAGACCCATGTTCTGATTCTGCTTCGACCATCTTCTGATGTCTTGCCAGACCATGTTCTGATGTTGCATGCTGAACCCTTGAGACAAAGCTTCTGAGCGCTGAATTATCCGTACTCTTTATATATATTTCCTGAAAGGGAAATTGCATTGGATTAGAGTACCATATTATCTTAAGCAAAATTCATATTATTGTTATCATCAAAACTAAGATAATTGATCAGAACAAATCTTGTTCTAACACATAGATTATGTAGTAAAAGCCGTTTTATTAACCAATAAAGACATTAATTGAAATTAAAGTTTATTATTACATTGCTAAAAGGTAACTGATTTTTTTAAATTCTATTAACTGTCACAATCAATTGTTGATAAAAATAAAAAATAAAAACATGTTAAATTATAATAATTGAAATAATAGTAAGGAAATTAAATTCAGGTAAAAAATATATAAAATAAATAAATAAGAGTTTCGCTAAAATACACCCATTTATTTTTAAGGTGCATATGGTACTAATATTAATACATTTAATTAAATATCGAATAATAACAAGAATAACTTTATAAAAGTATTCGTAGTTTTTTTTGAAATATTACCACACTGGCACCCGTGCGAATGCACTAATATCCCGTTAATATACAAAATATCGAATATTAATGGGAGCGCGTAGTTATTGATTAAAATATTGAATATTGCCGAGAAAACGAAGTTACAGATCACGAATTTGGATATTATCGTGAATATTAACATAAACATTAATTTAATGATAAATTTTAGGAATATTAACGAGCAAATTTGGAATATTAACGGGAACACGAAGTTATTGATCAAAATAATGAATATTAACCGAAACATGGAGTTATTGATCAAAATAATAAATATTAACGGGAACATGAAGTTACTAATCAAAATATTGAATAATGAATATTAGCGGGAACATGAAGTTACTGATCAAAATATTATATATTAATGGGAACATGAAGTTACTGATAAAAATATTGAATATTAACGGGAACAAATTTGAAATATTAACGGGAATACGAAGCTACTGATCAAAATAATGAATATTTGCGGGAACATGAAGTTACTAATCAAAATATTAAATATTAACGGGAACATGAAGTTACTGAATACGATATTCAATATTAACGAAAACATGAATTACTGATCAACATATTGAATATTAACGGGAACATGAAGTTCCTGATCGAAATATTGAATATTAACGGGAAAATAAAATTATTGATCAAACTATTGAATATTAACGGGAAAACAAAGTTATTGATCAAACTATATTGAATATTAACGGGGACATGAAGTTATTAATCAAAATATTAAATATTAACGAGAACATGAAGTTAATAATCAAAATATTGACTATTAACGTGAGTATTAAATTACAGAGCAAAGTATATAATATTAACGGGAACATGAAGTTACTGCTAAAAATATTGAATAATAATGGAAACATGGCGTTATTAATCAAACTATTGAATATTAACAGGAACAAATTTGGAATATTAACAAAAACACGAAGTTAGTGATCAAAATAATGAATATTACCGGGAACGTGAAGTTATTGATCAAAATATTGAATTTTAACGGGGACATGAAGTTACTGAACAAAATATTGAATATCAACGAGAACACGAAGTTAGTGATCAAAATATTAAATATTAAGGAGAACATGAAGTTACTGGTCAAAATATTGAATATTAACGGGAAATGAAATTTATTGATCAAAATATTGAATATTACTGGGAACACGGAGTTACTGATCAAAATATTGAATATTAATGGGAGCACGCAGTTATTGATTAAAATATTAAATATTAACGGGAGTATAAAGTTAATGATCAAAATTTTAAATTTTCTCCTTAACTAGCCATAGTTATCACTAATTGAATTATATGATTTTATTGAATATTTCTTCGTTATAATTTGTGAATTTTAACTTTTCCTTCATTATAATTTGTCAAATAAAATATTATTATTTTTATAACTTTTTCAATTTTACCCCAAACTTAATCTTTTACTAATATCTTTTATTTTTCTCAATCACAATGCGCGAAAACGACGGGTACCCGTGCGAACGCACGGGTAAGACACTAGTTATTAATAATAATAACTTGGTTACCGTTTAGATTTTTAAATTAGAAGCACACATAATATATTTAATTTCTTTTTCATTACGATAATTATTAATAATAACATTAACGAATCAGCCCATCATTAAAAAGACAGACCGCTAAATTTTCAACCTTATATTTTAAATTAGTCTTCTCCGGCCAATTTTAGAAAAATTAATAGTGAAGTAGATTAGTTATTTTGCTATTCTATTGGAAAAATAAATTTTAAAATTTCAAAAAATAATTATAAAATAGTCGTAAATGATGTTATATTTAAGTAATGATATATTTATGGAAAATGCTAACTAGTGCCCTTAGGGCAATGGTTAAGACTTTAAAAATAGTAAATTTATTTTGGCAATCTGTGTATTCAATGCATTGAAAATTGAAATATTAAATTTTCTATAAAATTTTTTTTTTTTTTGAAATGCTTAACCATTGTTATATTTATTTACTAAGGATGAAATTCCAACCAACAATTTGACAAAAAGAAAATTAGTGATTTTTGTTAGAATTTAATGTGTAGTACTAATCCACAACTACCATAGATGATATAGAACCCACCTTTGAATCTTTGATATTTATTGATACTATTGTCGGTTTGTAAGTGAGAGGGAAACTTACTTGTATAAAAGGACGAAGACCAAGACCTTTTACTAGTCGTCTCGTCCTAAAAGCGAAATCATGAAAATGAAAAAAAAAAAAGTCTCTTACCAATCAAGATGTATTAGTATTATTGTTGAGTAAATATTTTGTCCTTAATACAAACATAACCATGTGAGTGGGGAGAAATTAGTGTGGTGTCTCGTTATGTTTGGTAAAAATAAGTGATAGTGGATTTCTTCATCTTCACTGTCCATGCACACATGAGCTTCCTCCGAATGATCATTTACACATTAAAGTTGGTTATGATGGTACTAATCATTAGGGTCTGTTTGGTTTAAATGATACGGAGGAGATATATTTTAATGGAGGAAAGGGAAGGAGAGGGGAGAGAAGAGATTTTTTGTATATATATATATATATATATATATATATATATATATATATATATATATATATATATATATATATATGTTTGGTTCAAATGAGATGATGGGTGAGATTTCATTTAAAAATATATTTGGTTCACGAGGGGAGGATAGAGATTTTAATAATAATTTACAACTTTACCCTTGTAATTTTATATAAGTGATATGATTTTCAAATGTGGAAATTTTATAAATATTTTTTTGGAAATAATATTTGTATAATTGAGTGATTTAAAAGTCATAACTGATCGGATAACATTAAAAAAATTGGTACACTTCATTCGTATTATAACTCTCGACACAAAAGAAACTATGCGTTGATATCAACTTTTGAATATATAAAATAAATTATAATAAAAAATAATATATTACAGTAAGTATAATTTTTATTAAATTAAAATTAAAAAAATTAAAAAAAATTGAAGGTGAAGAATAAAATGGAGAAAAAATTACAAAAAAAAAAAACACAAGAAAAAAATAATTTTAAAATAATAAAATAAAATTGAGAATATTTTAGTTAATATATTAATATTAATTTAATTAATATTAAAACTCAGATTTTTCCCCCTCTCCTCAGAATCCCCCGATTCGGAGAATGCAAAAGTGTCATTTGGAGGGATTTTGCTCCCCTCTCCTTTCCTAAAAATTGAATCAAACACATTTCATTATAAATATCCTCTCCTCTCTCCTCCCTTCCTCTCGCTCTACCTCGAACTAAACACACTCTAAGGCTATGTTTGAGAGTTTGGAGGGGAAGGGAGGGCTTTGAAAAAATAGAAGGATTGGGTGAAAAGAATTGAATGATTTTTGTTTGGAGGATTTTAAAGGGTTTGCTTTTAGTCATAATACCAAAAAACCCATAATTTGGGGAACTCAAAATTTGTATTGAAGGAGGGCTTTTGAGGGTTTTGGAGGGCTTACATAAATTTTCAAAATATCTTTTATGTTGTTATAGTATTTGGAAAATTAAAAATATAGTAATGATATACACTCTTTTATCACTTTATACAAAATTATTTTTTTGAAAAAATTTCAATTATTTTTCTATATTTTTTTAAAAATCCGTTTTCGGAAGTCTTCCCCTCCCTTCCAACACTAGTGCAAAAAGAACAATATAATTTTAAAATTTACACCCGATATACTAAAAACGGGTGTAATTAAAAAATACGGTGGCAATTTTGTAAATAATAGATTATTTTAAGTATTAATATGTGTCAATTTACACCCTATTTTTTAAAAACGGGTGTAAATTAAAAATATTTTTATAATCAAATCTCAATTACTCCCATTAAATTTAAAACGGGTGTAAATTTAACTAGACTAAAAAAAAAGTTATTAATTTTATAACTTAAAATATTAATCACTAATATAAACACATTTAAAAACCACAATCTATTTTATTAAGGACTTATGTAATCTATTTTATTAAGTTTACAACTTAATAATATTCAATAATAAAAACATCAAGAAATTAAAAACACAATGTCTTCGAAACCCATTTTTCAATTGTATGGACCTTTCTCTTCGAAACCCGTCACATCGCCTGAAAGAGTGTAAACACGTCGGAGAATTGGGAGAGACTGAGAAGCGAGAAATCTAACCATTTTCTAAACTCCTTCCTCGCATTTCCATTGCGTATTTCGGATTTTTCGATTCACCTAATGACTCCGTCATCAGAAACTTCCGTTCGTACAAAACACGATTCCTTCATTTCTTTACGGTTCTTCACCTAAAACCCTATCGATTATTCACCAGATCATCAACTACGGCCCCGGTTCTTCTGCCATTGCGACGTCTTCATTGACCGAAACTAGATAGATCGGTTGGGCTTTGAAGCTTCTCCGAAGGAATCCAGTAAGATGGAGATGTACTTTGGATTTGACACAACTCATGTTGCTGCTAGGTGAATCGTTGAACTTATTTCATTTTTTGGATAATTCATTTTTCTAATTGTTGAATTGACTTAGAGTTTTCGATATAGAGCAGGGGCTTTGAAGCTTTGATCTTTAGAATGTTCATTCACTGTTTGATGAATTGATTCAGAGAGATTATGATTGTGTTTTGTCTCCGAGTGGGACTTCTACTGCCTCTTTAATTCATGGAAAGTTCCTAATGGTTACGATTCGACGATTTCGACGAATTACTCGAAGAATTTGAGTTCTGGTTTTGGTTCTAGAGGTGGTTTGAGATGCAGGTTCCTTCAATTACTGCTTCTTCTACCTTTGTTTATGTGGAGAGAAAAGTTTATGCAAAGACTTCTGAGTTGTTCACAAGAGATGATAGTTATGTGAGCAAGGTTCTTGGTGCTTGGCAGCTACACCAGTTAACAAAGACCTGTAGTTGTTGCTTTCTACAAAGGGTGCCAAAATTCCAAGGTATGTACCGAGTTGGATTCTCACACCGGAACCGGTGACAAGGTTCTAGCAGAGTTTATTACCGATCTAGGTCACTCATTGGAGTCTGATGAAGAATTTGATTCAAAATTGAAAGAAAACTATTTTTAGAAAATTCAATGTGTTTCTATGCAAATTATGTTATTTTTGTTTAGTTGCGTTGCAATGGATGCGATGAACTTGCCATTTTTGTTTAGTTGTGTTTCTATACAAAAATTATGTTAATCTCGTTAATCTGATTAATTATGAGGATAACTTTCATATCCATTCAATAATGTCTGAGCACCTTGACTTCAGGACCAGTGAAGCGGAAAAGGATGCGTCCTGCTAATCAGAAGAGAACAACAGCATCTGAGATGTCTGCCTCAGCACAACTCGTGTTAGATGCAACAGGGAGCAGGTGCAGCCGGAAAAAAGTCCTATTTGGTTTACTTTAGTTGCTTCAGAAGACCAGTAAGTTACCTTTCTATATGCAATCTCTATTCTATTGATCTTATAAATCATAAGTTATTTTACTTCTATGGATCCTATGCATTGCATTTACCTTGTTATTCAGGAATGGAGAAATTTCCTTGCCACGGATCTCGGCTTGCTATTTAAGAATAAAGTAAATTTTTCAACTCATGTACTCTTTCTGCTTCTCTGTTTCATTCTCACCATTTTTTTTCTTGAAATTTAGCAAGCAAATTAACATGTGAATCGACATGACAGAAATCAACCCTTTCCCCATTTTTTCAGTTTGTGCTAGATGTTTATAAAATAATATGAAAATGTGGTTTTGTATGCTGAAAATTAACTCTGTTAGATATAATTTTGGCTGTAAATTTCATGATGTTGCAACTTTTCTTCAAATTAATTTTATGAGAGCACTTATAAGTTATAACTAATGTTAGCTTTCAGATGAAATAATACACAAATATATACCAGAAAGCTTACATGCAAAATTTAATTATATTTATAGCCTTATATTTCAACTTCAAATTTTATGTCGGCAAATGACATAGCTGGATTTCATTCTAATACACAAATCCCAGTTGTTGTTGGAGCTCAAATGCAGTATGAAGTCACGGGTGATCCAATTTATAAGGTGAGTTCCTCATGCACATTCTAGATTACTAATCTATTTTTCACTAAGTTTTCAGAAAGTTATGTTTATTTTCTATTTATTGGTGTAAGCTAATTTATTTCTTTTTTCAATTTTAATGTTTTAGAGGTATAACTTGAGGATAATAATCATACAACGCCCATATAACTTTTATGTAGGCAATATTCCTGTATTTTATTTCTGCTTTATGTATGCAGTTAATCCAAGCCTTGGTGGGATTACAAAAGCTAGAGATTATATGAACAATTGACGGGATCTTGTTGACATGGTTGTCATAGATATCGTGCTGGCTCAAGAGAATGACATGGTTGAATGTTTGAAACTCTCTATGCATTGTTGATCAGGAACCACTTTCTGATTGGATTTTGGTTTTGATACTTGAAAGTGTCCGGAAATTGTCTGGAACCATTTTGTGGTTGGATTTTGTTTTGATACGCTGTCCAATTTTAGTGGCTGGCCATTGTAGTTTCCATCAACACTGAGATTTCTTATTACTTAATTTAATCACCATCCTCTGTATCTAAAGGAATGTTGATTGTGCGAATACGGTGACATGGAGCAGCCTGTCACTTATTCAGCATGTTTGGACATAATAAGGGCTCGTGGGTTTGGAAGTTGGAAATAGCAGGGAAATATTTGGTAAAATCAGCTGTCTCTTTTTGGTTTCTCAATCTTCCAATGAAATTGTGTGGTCTGAATTAGCATAGAAGCCGGTATTCATATTATCATGGAAGAGTCTGGCTTAATATATGGCCATAGCTTTTTCTTGGCAGACTTTGCTTATTTTGGAAAAGAGTGTTAACATGTTAACCTATGTTAGTATGACTGGCTGTCTGTTGTGTGAGCGGCAAGCAGAATCTTCCCTGCAGTTATTTTACCATTGTATTGTTACTTCTAGAATATTGCATGCTGCTTATAATTGGTTGGGAGTGTGTATGACTATGCTCAATCTAGCCAGTTTATTCGATTTACTATACTCGCAGTAAGAAAGAGAAGAAGATAAGGTGTTTGATTTGGAATGTTGTTTTCAGGTTTATGAGGCTATTGAGGCACCGCTATGAAAATAAAAGTTGAAACCATGTAGAAATATGTTCAAGGGAATAAAAAGATTAAGATAATACCAAGGGTTCTGTTCGACTTCGCTGCCACTTCATCCAGTCAGCTTGTTCCTGTTTTGACAAGCTCTACGGTTCTAAATTAGAAAATCTTTTTTAATCTAAATATATTATCTTAGATGTAAAAGTAAGAATTTGCAGTTTTGATTGCAGAAGCGTGCTGCTGGTGCATCCCGGTTCTCTGAAATGGATTCAGATGCTCAAGTTCCGCAACATAAAAAGTAAGAATTTTATTAATTCTAATTTTTGGTTTTCTGGTTTTCCATTTTTGGTTCTCTTAGTTCTCCATTTTTGGTACTTTGGTTCTCTGTTTTTTTACGATTTCTGTGTGAATTTGTGCGAACCATTCCGCAAAAGTACCGCGAACCGGTACACGCGAACCAATTCGCGGTTCACAGGGGGTAGTGCGAATTCTGTGACTATGGTCTTATCAACAAATTTTGCCGCCACATAACACAACTGCTTGTCGGTTGGGTGTATGGAAGGATTGCATGTGGCTGATTTCTGGTCGTGATCTTTGGCTTATGAAAGAATATGGCTGAGGCTGTTATTGAAGCTGTCCTTGATAATTTGAGCTCACTCATTCAAAAAGAGCTTGGCTTATTTCTTGGTTTCGATCATGACTTCAATAGACTACTGTCCTCTCATTTGATGTTGTGTTGTTTATGCTAGTAGTATGATTGATCTGTTTTATATTTTTTTATGAATTTAAGAGATTCCACATGTGTATACTACTATGTTTGAATGTTTACCCGAATATCTTTAGCTTGTTTATTTTATTGTTTTGATGCAATTGGTAGGTCATTAAGAATGAAGATCTTGAAGAGTTAAAGGAACTGGGTTCTGATACATTTGGGACTGTTTATCATGGAAAATGGAGAGGAACAGATGTTGCTATCAAGAGAATAAAGAAGAGTTGCTTCACTGGTCGATCATCTGAGCAAGAGAGACTGGTAATTTGTCATTCAATAACCGAACAACGACTCACCCTTAATTCAACTAATACGTTTTCGATTATCAGAATTATTTTTAGTTATAATCTTATACCAATATGGCCCTTGATGACAACTAAGCTGATATTGTAAGCATAACCAAATATATTAAGCATGTTCTTCTTTCTCTGCCACACTCGTTCAAGTTGATCAGGAAAATGGAGAAGGTGACCATGTTAATCATCATCAAGTTGATCAGGAAAGTGATTTTGTTGTTGGGAAGAGATGGTGGATCGGGCCGAGGGCGAGTCAAGGTCCATCGACTTTGGTGAAAGAGAGATTAGTAGTTGCTGTTGGTTACTTAAAAGAGTACACAAAGAACTCTTCCAACAACGTTCTTATTCACATATGGGTGCCTGTTCTAAGGAGGAGATCAGCAATTCAATATCTGCAGCAGGATTCCAGTTCATCTGTTCCGATTTCTGTGAATCCAAACATGAATGTTCATGTTCGATTCTTTAGAAGCCACGAGTATCCGCGACATCAGCAACAGCAGCAACAGTATGGTTCTCTTTTAGCATTTCCTATGTTCGAAAGAGGAAGTGGAACATGTCTAGGTGTCATTGAATTTGTTATCGCCAATCAAAACCTCATCAATTATCGTCCACAACTCGATCATCTCTCCAATGCTCTTGAGGTTTGTAGTTTCTCAATTAATTGCATTAGTACTAGTTTAATAATATTACCGTAATTTAAAACATGTGATTGATGGATCTATCTATCTTTGGTGCAGGCTGTTGATTTTAGAAGTAGCCACAACATGAATATTCCACCAGCAGTAAAGGTAAGGATGCATTCCATCATTCATCAAATCAATACTAGATTCAATTCTTGATCTAATTGTTTTACATATGATAATGAATAATTAGGTTTTTGAGGAGTTGTACGAAGCAGCGGTGAATGAGATCGTAGAGGTGTTGGCGTCTGTATGCAAGACTCACAATTTGCCACTAGCGCTAACATGGGCTCCTTCCATACAACAACAAGGAGGAGGAAAAGGTACTACCGGTGGTGGTGGATGCAGTGTTTCGATTACAGTTCCAACGAATCAGATGAACAATAATAATCATATGATGATGAGTTGCATATCGACTGTTGATTCAGCTTGTTATGTTGGTGACATGGAGATGTTAAGATTTCAAGATCAAATGCAAATGGTTGAAGAGGATAAAGACATAGAAATGTTGCCAAAACAAAAATAAAAGAAAAAGAAAACTTATATATGAAGAAAGTGTTATGACTTAGTTAAAATATGATTTTTATGTGTGTATGATTTTATAGTACTTGAAATATTATGATTGCACATGATTTTGTATACTTTTTGGTTAATATTAAAAATATTTTGACTTAGTTAAAATATGATTTTTATGTGTATGATTTTATAGTATTTGCAATATTATGACTAAAAATGAAATATAACTAAATGGTGTATATGAAATAGGGTGTAAATAGATTTAAATATAATATAATTGTTCATTCATAAATGGCGTATTTACACCTGATTTTTATTAAAATAGAGTGTAATTAAGAATGTATTTACACCCGATTTTTATTAAAATAGGGTGTAATTAAAACGTAATTACGCTCAATTACACCCGATTTTTATTAAAACAGGGTGTAATTAAAACATAATTATGCTCAATTACACCCGATTTTTATTAAAATAGGGTGTAATTAAAACGTAATTACGCTCAATTACACCCAATTTTTATTAAAACAGGGTGTAATTAAAAACGTAATTACGCCCAATTACACCCAATTTTTATTAAAACAGGGTGTAATTAAAAACGTAATTACGCCCAATTACACCCGATTTTTGTTAAAATAGGGTGTAACGTAGAACGTATTTACACCCGATATTTTTAAAATAGGGAGTAATTACGAACGTATTTACACCCATTTTAAACGGGTATAAAACGGGTGTAAATGCGTTAGACATTTCTCACCCTGTGGATATACACCCGATTTTTATTAAAAATAATGGGTGTAAATTTAATAAAAAACGGGTGTAAATTAACATTTTTGCACTAGTGCAAACTCTCAAATATAGCTTAAGAATTCGTTTGATTAGGGGTTTCTGAGGGGAGGGAATATTTTAAGTTAAGCATATTTGATTCAATATTTTATGAGAGGAGAGTGGATTGGAGGTAGTTAGATTCTCTCTTGGAGCAAGTTTTCCTTCCCCAGATCAGAGGAATTTGGAGGGAAAGGGAGGAGAGAGAGAGATGAGTTATGATATTTATTTTTGTTATATTGACAAAATTATCCTCACTTTTAAATTAAAAATCTAAATTATTTTTAATATATATTATACGTTAATTTTTGTCGCCTTATTAGAATTCCTACATTTTTTACGGCAACTCTATTATTTTTTTTATTAATATGTTGGCTCAACTTTATTTGTTTTTTCATGTGTTTTATTTTATACATTTTCATTTATTATTTTGTTTGTAAGAACTTAATTGTTTTATAAGTTATTGTGTTGTATTACATATTTATATATAATTGTAGTGTGTGTGTATATATATATATATATATATATATATATATATATATATATATATATATATATATATATATATATATATATATATATATATATATATATATTATCTAGAATTTAATTTTATAAATATTTTATAGAATTAGATGGATCATCAAATGATAAAATGGTTCATTTGATCATAGATCATATAATTATTGTATGAAATTTATCAATATTTTATTTATACTTTAATATATTTAAAAGTATTTGAAATAGTAAATATTTTGTGTTTGATTATCTATATTGTTTATGAAATGACAAAATAATTGTGAATATAACATTATTTTTATTTGATTTAGCGTGAGTGTTATACTAATTTAAAGGTTAAAAGGTAAATTAGTTTTAAAATTTTCTCCCTCCTCATGAACAAAATATATTTTTGATTAAAAATTCTCCCTCTCATTCCTTTCTCCTCTTTTGAATCAAACATATTTTAAATTAAAATACCTCCCGTCCTCTCCCCTCTCTTCCCCTCCCCTTTATTAAAATTCCTCTTCCCTTCGTTGATCCTAACAGACCATAAGGTATGTTTGGTTGGGGATAAATGGAGGGGATGAGAGAGAATGGGAGAGAATATTTAATAGTTGGGTTAATAACTTAATACTCAATCTTTCCCTACCATATAGGCGCCTTTTAAAAAATCACCCGCGTAAAAAAAAATTTGCATGGATTTTCCCAACATTTTTTTTTTTTAATGTCACGTTGATATTTTATTTTATATTAATTTTTTGTTTATGTTAAGAAAACATGTTAAACACCCAAAATATGGTATTATTTTTAATGCCACTTTGACATTTTATCATTCAAAATTTTGTTATTATTTTTAATGTCACGCTGACATTTTATCATTCAAAAAACTTGTTATTATTTTTAATGTCACATTTACATTTTATTTTATATTAATTTTTAGTTTATGTTAAAGAAACATGTTAAACATTCACAAACTTGTTAACGTCCTCCCCTTTACAGTTCCAGAGTCTTAACACTAGACTGGAAAACTTCTTTTATAAATTTATTGTCTTTAATTTTTGTGATAATAATCAATTACTATTTTTTTTGAATAAAAAGAAACTTTTATAGATATATTAAAAAAACAATACAAAACAAGTGATCCCTAGAGATCCAACAGAGCCAAACAAATAATCAGTCAATCCACCTAAACAAAGAGGAAAAACCTACGACATAAGGACTCGACTAATAAGAATCCGCAACTTAGTCTTCGTCTAGCAACGATAAACCGTAGCATTCATGATCCTAGACACAACATCAGCTTCACACGGTTTATCACCAAAACACGTTTGGTTTCTATACCACCAGCATTCTTACAAGTCTCCGCAAAAGCACATTGGAGAATCCTAAATTTCCCACCCTTTTTCCTACGCTGAGTGTTCATCCACATGACTTCCATCTTCCACTCATCGGGATTGTGGTCCACATCAAGCCAACTGAGGATGCACTCCCAAATTGTTCTTAAGCCTGCACACTTAAACAAAAGGTGATCAAGATATTCCACCTCCCCGCAAAAAACGCAATCCTGTTTAGCCAACAACTTAAGTTTGCACAACCTGGCTTTGGTAGGGAGTCTTTCATGGCAAGCTAACCATAGCATCTGCACAGCACGGGCCCGAGCAACATTTCCCTTCAGCACTTGTTTCCACTCAACATCATGGCCAAAATCCTTTAATAGAAAATACATTTTCCTGGTACAGAATTTCTGATTTAGTAACATACCATTCCACTCCTTCAAATTATTTACTTGATCCCTAAGATTCAAGATATATTTCATAATCCAAGAGGTTGATTGCTTCACTTGGGTGCTCATAATATCCATACCTCTAGCATAGTAAATATGGACCCATTGAATCCAAAGGCTATCAGCTTTGGTCTGCAGATAGGGGTGGGAATAGGCCAGGCTGGCCTACAGGGGCCTATGGCCTATCCTATATAAGGCCAAGCTTTTTTAACAAAAAGGCCAGGCTTAGATTTTTTAAAAGCCTATTTAATAAAATAGGGTAGGCTTAGGCTATTAAAAAAGCCTATGAAGCCTTATAGGCCGGTCTATATTTTCATGTATATTAAAAATATGCTAAATAGATCGGCCTATATTTACATGTATATTAGAAAAAAAAACTAAATAGGCAAGCCTATATATGCATATATATTAGAACAAAGACTAAATAGGTCGGCCTATATATGCATATATAGGACGACGTATAAAGTTTCTTAAATAATATGGATTAATTGAAAACCATAATGAAAAATAGGCTATTAAATAGGATTTCAGGCCAGGTTAGACTTTTAAAAAGGTCAGGCCAGACCAAAAAAAGAGAGCCTATTATAGGACACAGGCCAGACTCTAGCCTTTCAAGTTTATTATAGGCCACATGCCCAGGCCTTATAAAGCCTAGCCTATTTCCACCCCTATCTGCAGATTCCACAAGTTCTTCACCATATTAGCTCTATTCCAATCCAACAAACCAATGATGTTCATACCACCTTTTCTTCTAGGCTCACAAACCTTCTTCCAAGCAAACGAAGACTTCCTTGTAATTACATCAGTGCCAGCCCACATAAAGGTCTTACAGATAACCTCAATCCTCTTTATCACCTGTTTGGGAATTGAGAAATACTTATTTATAACATATGATTTTAAATTGCTTTAATTTTATTAATAATTTAATTTCTATTATTTATTAATTTCAATTGCTTGTTTGTTATTTCTATGAAAATACTTATTTATTTAAAATAAAATATAATAAATTATATTTTAAATAAGACGGGATTAAATTTCATAATTAGGAAATATTCAAATATTGTAAAATTATTCTAAAATATTCATATTTATTTAAATTTTAATTAAAATAATACATAAATATGTATTTAAAATTTTAAAATAAGATACAAATAAACATTTTCTTATTTTAAATAAGATAAAAATAAATATTACTTATTTCAAATATTTCAAATAATATATACATAAATATTTGGTTATATTATCTAATTTGATTAATATTTAAATTATGTCTTATTTAAATTTATAAATAAATGCATAAATATAATTTGATTAATATTTAATTTGTTATGCATTTATATTTAATTAATATTTAAATGCATAACTATTGTTTATTTAAAAACATGTTATATAAACTATTATTTATTTATTTATTTAGTAGTTTATATAACAATACATGAAATTATTTTACTATAAATATATTTAATACTATTATCATGTAATATTATCATTATATATTACATTTACACAATAATTTATTTAATAGTTTATATATAATGATAATATATACATGTAAATAAATTATACTTACATGGTAATTATTTATATAATATAATGATAATATTTACTTGTGTATATAAGACATAATTTAAATATTAATCAAATTAGATAATATAACCAAATATTTATGTATGTATGTTATATATATATATATATATATATATATATATATATATATATATATATATATATATATATATATATATATATATATATATAACCAAATTACTCATAAATATATATATATATATATATATATATATATATATATATATATATATATATATTTGGTTATATTATCTAATTTGATTAATATTCAGTTAAGTGGATAGTTGTTGGTGTTGTATTGTTAGGGTTGCCTATATAGCAGGGGAGAGGTTCAATTCCAACTATCAACATGAAGTTTTTTAGACGCCTATATGACAGGGGGAGAATTGTTTGGTTCAAATTTTAAGAGGGGTGGAGGAGGTAGATTGAGGGACCAAAATTTCTCCTGAATCACTTTTTGCTTCCCTCTGATTTGGAGGGGAGGTATTTCATTTTAATTATAATTATATTTACATATTTACCCTTATTTATTTATTTAAAGAAGTTCTATTTTAAACAAATTTTGTCTTTCTTTTATATTTTTTTTATATATTTTATTTTGGGTTAATACTTATTTTTACTCCTGCCATATGGGCTTGGTTTGAAAAATCCCCTGCAAAAAAAAAGTTGCAAGAATGCCCTCAACAAATTTCAAAAGTTTCATTTTGGCCCTTTATTAGGCCACATCATCAGAAAGTCTGGTGTGGCAGTGTTTTTTTTAAACTTTTTAATGAATGAAATTTCCACATCATATATTCAGCTAGTGCAATCATATTAATACCCTTAGTTGTTAGTTCAACAAAAACCCATATGTTCTTGTGCCCTAACCCATATGCTTCTTGTATCTTCTTCTTTCTAAATTTCTGCGTTTTGATTCCCCTTCAACCTTTCTTCGCAAATTTTTTGTATCACGCTTCGTCTATCAATTCCAGTAACATGAGTCAACCAATTTCTTCTAACTCAAGCTTATCTTCAAATGGTAGAGTAACTCTCAAATGTGGCCACAATGTCTCCATGGAATTGCTTGTTTTAAAATTGGTTGTAAATCCTGGAAGAAAATACTGGAAGTGTAAGTTTTGGGGTAAAGGAGACGACTGCAACGCATTTCATTGGGATGATGAATTTTCTGGTGAAAGAGATTTTGGCCATTTGGATGTAGGTTCAGTAGAACTGATGAGCAAAATTGAAAGAGTATCGCAATCAAGATGGAAGCCATGGAGAAAAAGATTGATGGATTAACAAAGAAGACGAATTATGTTTTAGTTGCGTTAATTTGTCTATGGTTCATTTCTTTCTTAGTTCATGTAACAAATAAGTTCATGGAGAAGCTGTAACTTATGTTATTGTAACATTATGTGATTGTAAATTTTGTTTTCATTTCCTTCTTATGTTCATGTGACAAATAATTTGTCTCTGTTGTAATGGTTTATGTTATATGAGCTTTGGTTGTATTGGAATATATTACTCTTAAATGAGCTTTGTTCTGATATTACTCTTATGAGTTTTGGTTTTATTGTAACTTAATTCAATTTGTTCAAATAAGAAAACAGAAAATAACTTGAAAATGGAGCAGGGAGAAGTTGTATTTCCTTCACAGTTTTCTTACAGATGCACGTTGAGAAGGAAGGAAGATGAAGACATTAAGAACCCTAATATTAGGGTTTGAAATGAAACTACTCCAAATGAACAAAATTATGGGTTTTTGTTGAACTAACAACTAAGGGTATTAATGTTATTGCACTGACTGAATATATGATGTGGAAATTCCATTCATTAAAAAGTTTAAAAAAAAACACTGCCTCATCAGACTTTTTGATGATGTGGCCTGATAAAGGGCCAAAATGAAACTTTTGAAATTTGTTGAGGGCATTCTTGCAACTTTTTTTTGGCAGGGTTTTTTCAAACCAAGCTCATATGGCAAGGGTGAAAATAGGTATTAACCCTTTTATTTTTTATATTTCAATGTTACTTTTTAATTATCGTAATGTTTTTGTTTGTAATAATTTGTGTTAGATTTTATTGAATTCGATAATCTTTTTAAAATTATATAGTATAACAGCTACAATTTTTATAAAATCTTTCAAGATGTCAATGAATTTGTACTTGAATTATAAACGGTAAATATCACCAGTCTTATTGTAAAATTATAAAGATAAAAAAGTAAATTAGTTTTAAAATACCTATATTCCCCTCGTGAACTAAACATATTTGTAAATAAAATTTCTCCCCTCTCATCCCCTTTCATAATTTGAACAAAACATATATGTAATTAAAATCCCTCTTCTCCCTTCCTCTCCCCTCCCCTTTATTAAAATCCCTCCCTTCTGTTGAACCAAATGCATCCTAAGAGAAAGATCCCATTGGTAGTGTCTCATACTTTCCTAATATCTTCGAACTCCATAATGGGCAGCTTCAATTTTTTGTTTGATGATGGTTCTACTATCATCAACTCTACAATCATTCTCTTCATAGTTCTTTTAGAAAGTGTCTTTGAACAAGGGAACCCTCTAGTAACATAAAAAATGAAACGATAGGCTCCAATAAAAGATGTTATAAACGGTTTTTTCCCATCATTTTCCTCGCAAATATCTTTCCCTTTGTTGGGGCCCTCAAAGGCCTCAATTTTTTTTCCTCAGTGGCGTATCACCCAGAATAGGAAGATACTTTCTTCGTGGAGATGCTCTATGTCTTCAAGTTTTCCCTTTGGGCCTCTCTCAAGTTTTCCCTTTTTAATCAAGTCCTTAATTACATCCTTTAGATGAAGGCATTCACCAGTGTTATGGTCGTGACTCTTGTAGAATCTACAAAATTTTGATTTGTGAGTTCACGCAGACTCTTTCACAGGTTAAGGTACTTCACCGTGGCATCTTTGAAGTTAATATTTGTGTATTTATATAGAATTACTTCCTAGAGGTGTTCGGTGGTCGAAAAATTTAGATTTCGGGTATTTGGGCCTTTCTCTGTCTTCGTCTTCCCAATGCTCTCAACACTTGTTGTTTCCATGTTTTATATTTCTAGTATTTCTTGAGGTCTTGTTTCTTTACACATCTTTAGCCGATAGCTTCTCCCAATAGATAATGTTGATTTATATTTGTCAAAACAATTACTTAAGGGTTTAAACTGGTTTTTATTTTAAGTTTGATTAATTGAATTGCTTATAATATATAGTTTAATTTATTAACCATTTAAATGATTTAAGTTTTTTTTTGGTTCAATGCAATTAAATTTGGGTATGTGGTTCAGTTAACCATATTTTGCACATCCCTACTTAGATCCATCAACTATGGTCGTATCTAAAGTGATTCGCTGTAATGTTCAACGACAAGTTGTTGTTGTCGCTGTTGAAGCTGTCAAAGATCCTCTTCCTCAAACGATGGATGATCCATTTTTTGTAGCGTCTTTGTTTAATCCTTCACAAAAAAATGTTGTATTCAAACTAGAGCGGGTCACAAACTCTTCTGTTCCTTGGATCTGCACAACAGTTTTATCATGGCAAGCCTTTATGTAAACCTCATCCATTACTTGCGATTTTCGCGCAAGAAGCACTATGTGGACTTTAATTATTACAGGCTAACATTCCGTGCGCATTTCATCTCGTGGTTAACTATACTTGGCAGAATCCCCACAAAAGATAGAATTGCTCGAATAGGTATTCCAACGGATGGCAAATGTGTCTCATGCGACAACCTTGAAACGGTACAGCATCTTTCTTTTGATTGCAGATTCACACAACACATTTGGCTTAATCTTCTAAACTGGATAGGATTTCAGAATACTAGGCGTGACTCGAATCGAGAGTGGAGCTGGATTATAGAAGAGACGGCAAAGAAAGGTTGGAGGAGATGCTTATTAAAAATGGTAACGGCGGAAACGATTTACCAGATTTGGAAATACAGAAATGATTCCATTTTTTCCGGTACCAATCCAACAATCGATATCGTTAGTTGTGTCAAACCGATGGTGATGACTAAGGGACAACAAAAGAAACAGCTAAAGGATCATCAAGATGTTGGAAGCATGCTTGTTCACTAGTAGTACTTTCTGTATGTTGGTTTTTGTATGCTGTGAGTTATGTAGCTTTGGATGATAGTGGCCTGGATCCTCGGATCGGCATGTATTAACTGTTTTTGGCCTGAAATAAAAGTTTAATTTCCTCCAAAAAAAAATTATTACAGGCTAACATTAGATTGTAGGGAGTCGTTGATATGCTAGACTATCAAAAGTCTATCACCATTGTTTTGCCCCCAACAACTACTAGACTACTTGCATTTGTTGGTTGAAAAAACAAGGCAAGTGAAATTCAAAGGAAGAGAAGAAAAGGGTAAGAAAGTTTTTTTTCTTGTGACTCAAATTTATAAGTCTTGTTAAAAGTTCCATGTTGGAGATACTAATATATATAAAGTTGAAACTTAGAAGGGTATACACAAAATGTCTTTTGCTCTAAATAATTTTCTTGTTGATCATTCCATGACACTAGCAAAAGTGAACTCTTACTTATAGTTACAAAGGCTGTGACTTTTGACAAATGTATCTAAGTCACATACATTTTATTAAAAAATGTGTAAATTAAGATCACCTCAATTTTTTAATAACAAACTTGTGTGTACACGAGATATGTTTTGTATGAGAAATGGTTTGGTATGCGTATTTGTTCACATACTTTAAAAAATGATCGAGAATTTTTTTATTTCTCAATATTTGAATCACAAGTTTAATTTTTCCCAATTCATATTAATGAATTTTAAAATTCATTAATGTTTTATTTAATAAATCATTGATACATTGTAGAATAATTTAATTTATAAGTGTCAAGTGAAATGATGTCTGGGACAATGTGTATAACTAGTTTAGGACATATGACAAATAATGGGGATAGATGTCAGACATGATGTTTGAGACATTGTATACTAGAACAAAAGCCAATTTACAAGCAAGATATGACAACTTCTCTTATACAAGATGATGGAGCAGAAAATCAATAAAGAACACAATAATTGTTAACTTAGTTTAATGCAAATCACACATGCATATGGGGGCATCCTACCCAAGAAAGGAAAATCACTACTTAAAATTAGCACAATTACTCTTATAGGAACAACAACCCCTAGGGGTGTGCATGGATCAATAACCAAACCAAATTGAACCATATATATGGTTTGGTTTGGATCTTAAAACTATTTTACTAAAACCGGTTTATTTTTTAAAAACCGGTTTACATATGGTTTGGTTTGGTTTTAAACCGTTTTTTCACAAAAACCAGTTTTAACCAAAAAACCGGTTTTAAACCGGTTCTCTCAAAACCAGTTTTATTTTATTTTTTAAAAAAACCAGTTTTCAAACCAGTTTTATAAAAAACCAGTTTTAAAACCAGTTTTTAAAAATAACCAATTTAAAAACCAGTTTTTAAAAATAACCAATTTAAAAACCAGTTTTTAAAAATAACCAGTTTTAAAACCAGTTTTTAAAAATAACCAATTTTCAAATAGCATTAAAACTAAACATAAAAAAAACCATTATAAGAGCAAATACTTGTGACTTATAAGAGCATATTCTGTTTAACATGTAAAGAGACATAAGTTCTACAAAATTAAGATTAAAACTAGTATTATTGTAATCCTAATATGGTCCACAAAAGATCTAGTAGTTACATGAAGTTTAATTAAACCGACACACCAAATATCATATAGCAACAAAAAAAAAAGACACTCCAAAATGGACATGTTAAGTCTTGGTCTCAAGAAGCTCTGAGCACTTTCTTATTTCACGCTAATGCCAAATTCTTCCTCAACTTCCATCACAATCTCAACCTGCACAAAATTTAAACCGAGTGGATTAAATTCTTCCTCAAATACTATAAATTCACACATAATCATACAAGACAATCCACCCTATTCATATTAAGGAACTCCAATCCAACACAATTCAATTACAAAACAAAAATGATATATGGTTTTAATAAATGCAAACTCCAAATTTGTCATGTGTAGTTAATCTACAATAGTTCCAATTGGAACACACAGTGGCTTGAAGTTGTTTTCCTGCCAATACAGGAGAGACCTATTTAAATCAAATGGGTGGTCAACAAAATGAAGCATCAGATAGTTACAATTCCAGGAACTTGCAAACTTAAGGTAAGCCTCGAATTCACATAAATGTTTGCACTAGTTGCAAGAATTAAGACAGGTCTCGAAGCTTAATAAAATGAGTTCTGACTGCAAATTGGTTATCTGAAATGACTATGACTGATTCAAGACAAACCATGCATGATATATTCATCACGTGAGGAAATCATAATAAGATTTAAAATCAAACACATGCTATGGCAACCTATTACTAATACTAACATTCAAAAGCCAAAAAGTATACATATAAATCTTTGTTGGACACTAAGAAAGAGTAGTTAAATATTTAGTAGAAAAGCTTTACCGAGTGCAGTACAACAATTAAACCGAGAAGTCCTCTTCAAGTGCAACAGAGGTTGAAGATGTTGAACAGCTAGCACCATCTTCCGTATAAAGTAATTCTACAAAACATATAAATACATTTCATTATGCCTCAAGTATAATAAATAATAATACATTAGCGAATATACTTAGTTATCATACCTTGCTCATATCTCTCAAGAAGATCAAAATCTTCATTTGTAATCAAGGATGAAGATGTTCCTTTGAGCCAATCCTGAGTGCATATCAGTGCTTCGACTGTTTTAGGTGTTAATGAGCTATGATATGGATCAAGCACCCTTTCTCCTGTACTGAATGCAGATTCAGACGCCACTGTGCTTATTGGTATAGCTAGCACATCCCTTGCAATGTTGCAAGGATGGGATAGCGGCCAGAGTTTACTCTCCACCACTCTAGAACATTTATCTCCATGTTATGCTCTAACTTCTCTCCAAGATAAGCAATTAATTCATTATCTGCATTGTCACACCCTTCTGAAAGATAGAACTCAGCAGTTCCATAAGGATGACTAACACTACCAAAAACTTGCGGCTCCTTTGAATTACCTTGAGGACACATAAATCCAACACAATATTCCTCATAAATAGATGTCAAGCAAGACTCTAAGGTTCCTTTCAAGGCATCAGCATCAACCTTATTATAATATCGTCGTACCATCCAATCAACCAATCTAACCTTGCGTCTAGGGTCGAAAACTAGAGCAATCAACAACAACATGTTAAGCTTATCATGAGATCCCCAATACTTATCATACTTCTTCTTCATCTTTTGAGCTGCTGAACGTAGATGTTCATCTTCAGACGCACACATAGCCACAATGCTCTTTCCAATACCCAGGACCTCAAACATATAAATATTGCTTGTCAAATAAGATGACCCTGATATTTTTACAGTAGCATCATAAAACAATTTCAAGAATGGAATGATTAAGTTGATATGCTTCCAATCGTCTTTCGTCGGAACACCTTTTCCCTTTTTTGTCAATTCATTCACATACCTAACACAACATAAAATGAGAATAACTAAGATTAGTCTCTTCAATTTGTAAATACTAGGCTAACTACAACACAATCACATGGAACATACAGTGAAACAAATTATATGTTGATCAATAGTTTTGGTGTCAAACAAATTGCAGAAAGAACAAAACAACAACTTTCATAACTAGGATTGCATCATTAAAACAAAAAGGATTACATCCAATCTGGTCTCAAAACAAATTACAGAAAGAACTAAACAACAAATTTCTTTTCCACTACAAAGCAAACAAATGCTGAGAAAACTAAGAAATAAAAAGTGCAACAACTAATCTAAATTCAAGACTAGGAGAAGGATTTAGGAACAACTTGCATTGTGGACCAAAAGTGAGGAACTAAAGCTCAACTTTGAGGAAGATAAATTAAACACCAGAACAATCAAAGGTTTTGTAAAAGACATCCTTGACTCTGTCCCTCCATCAACAATTCCAACACATGCTACATTTTTCCTTACATTTACCAAGTCTCTATCTGTTAGGTAGTATATAACTAGAGAAAATGATTATCAAGTCAAAAATCAATCTCCTTAACAGCTGTTGCACCTTTTCTTAAAATACCAATTCATGGTAATAGAAAGTGGAATCTGACTCTCAATTATAGTAAAAAACACAAAATGCCCGTGTTATTCTCTTTTAGTCACAAACACACAACAAGGTTTGCAGACTCACATAAACTCAACAATCATAGGTGTAATTCAAATATGTTATATGATATATATACTTTTGCTTTTGGTGTATATAAAAGGACACCATCCATATATACCAAACTACACCAAGCATTTTTCTTCACTCAAATTCTCTCTTTGATCTTCATTAGTCAGTACACATGTGTGCCAAAAATCAGTTTAATAGGTTAATCCTTCTATTAAGTAATGCTAAGCCATAACTTTTAATGATTGCTCCTCATTAAATAAGGAAAATGCAAAACACCAAATTGCTCCTCATCAAATAATCAGCAGAATAGAAAACATGTTCAGTTCTTACATACATGATACAGTATACAATATACACCAACAACCATAAATTATAATTTCTGATCTGACACAGAGATAATTTAGGGGATAGTTTCTAGCAGTATGTGTTTTGTGCCCATAGCAATATTCACTAATAAAAAATTAATTCACGTACCTTTTATTTCGGTAACCTAATTCTTCTAAAGTTTTTTCATGTTTTGATGCGGATACTAACATCAAGTAAGTTGAATTCCAACGAGTCTCAACATCTAGAGAAACTAAACCTTTATATTCCATGCTCTCCTCATCAATACATGCCTTGAATTTAGCAAGTCTCGCGGGAGAAGATCTAGCATACCAAACAGCATGACGAACTCTATAAACAGAAGCATCAATGTCTTTCAAACCTTCTTTCACAATTAAGTTCAATATGTGTGCGCAACACCTCATATGAAAATTGTTTCCGCTCATAACTAAACTATTCTTGGACAAAAGCCTTCTCTTGAGACGTTCAACCCCAACATCATTAGATGAAGCATTATCAACCGTCAAACTAAGCACGCGGTTTAAACCCCAACTATTCAAACACATCTCCATTGTTTCACAAATAGCATCTCCTGTATGACTTGTGACTTGACAAAAAGTTAAGATCTTCTTTTGTAAGTGCCAATTATTGTCAATGAAATGGGCCGTCACACACATATAGCTCAACTTTTGACAAGAAGTCCACATATCAGTGGTGAGACAAACTCTTCGGCAATTCATAGAGAGAAAATCTTTTAAAATCATTCTTTCGGTGTCCCATAGTTTCAAGACATCACGTGCCAATGTTGTGCGCGAACAAATCTGGAATCTTGGTGAAGCGAGACTCATAAATTCATGAAAAGACTCATGTTCAACCTTCCGAAAAGGAATCTCCATGTTAATGAACATCTTAACCATTGCTCTTTGAATAGCTTCTTGGTCAAACTTGACAATTATAGGAGAGCCAACTTGTTCTTCATCATTTGTTATACAAGATGATGTCTTTTGCTTCTTGTAAGCGAGACATCTCGATAAATGAGCATGCATGGAACTAGTTCCATTATTATACTTAATCTTTGTGTCACAGTATTTGCACGAAGCTTTTTGTTCTTCTTCTGACGATACAATGAAATGATTCCAAGCCTCTGAACGATTCTTTCGCTTCTTAGTGTGAGGAGGTGGCATTTCATTAGAGACGGTAGGTGGAGGAGTTGAAACCGTATTCTCGGATGTTGCATAACTTCCATTAGTCATCTTGAATCTGTTAAAAAGACCAAACAGTACAACAATTATTAGAATGAATTATTATAATGAGTTAGAAGTTCTTTTACTAAAATATTCAAGTAATTTGCATATTTGGTCCCAAAAATCATAAAGCTAAGAGATGAAATCAAAGAAACGTGAACACATGTCAGTCTTTTCCCTCCTTGTATCAAATGATAAACCTATTGTATGGACACTTGAACAAAGACATCTAAAAAGATGTTTGAAAATTGGACTTTGAAGGATAGAAAAACACTTAGAAAGGGGGGGTTTGAATAAGTGTAGCTTTAAAAACTTGACAGATAAAAATAAATTGCACAGTTATTTTTATCCTGGTTCGTTGTTAACTAAACTACTCCAGTCCACCCCCGCAGAGATGATTTACCTCAACTGAGGATTTAATCCACTAATCGCACGGATTACAATGGTTCTCCACTTAGTCAGCAACTAAGTCTTCCAGAGTCTTCTGATCACACACTGATCACTCCAGGAACAACTGCTTAGATACCCTCTAAGACTTTCTAGAGTATTCTGATCCACACGATCACTCTAGTTACAACCTGCTTAGATAACCTCTAAGACTTCCTAGAGTATTCTGATCCACACGATCACTCTAGTTCCTTACAACTTAATGTAATCAATTCTAAGAGTATTACAATTGCTTCTTAAAAGCTATAATCACAAACTGTGATATTTCTCTTAACGTTTAAGCTTAATCTCACTAATATATTACAACAGCAATGTAGTGAGCTTTGATGAAGATGAAGATTCTGAGTTTTGAATAGAACAGAGTTTCAGCAAGTTAATATGAGTTGTTTTGTGCAGAATCGTTAACCTTGCTTCTCATCAGAACTTCATATTTATAGGCGTTGGAGAAGATGACCGTTGAGTGCATTTAATGCTTTGCGTGTTCCGTACAGCATCGCATTTAATGTTATACGCTTTTGTCAACTACCTCGAGCCTTGTTCACACTGTGTCTACTGACGTAGCCTTTAATAGCTTTTAACGTTCCTTTTGTCAGTCAGCGTAGCCTGCCACTTGTACTTCCTTCTGATCTGATGTTTGTGAATACAACGTTTGAATATCATCAGAGTCAAACAGCTTGGTGCATAGCATCTTCTGATCTTCTGACCTTGAAGTGCTTCTGAGCGTGATACCATCAGAACTTCAGTGCTTCTGATCTCATGTTCTTCTGATGCTTCCATAGACCCATGTTCTGATTCTGCTTCGACCATCTTCTGATGTCTTGCCAGACCATGTTCTGATGTTGCATGCTGAACCCTTTGAGACAAAGCTTCTGAGCGCTGAATTATGCATACTCTTTATATATTTCCTGAAAAGGAAATTGCATTGGATTAGAGTACCATATTATCTTAAGCAAAATTCATATTATTGTTATCATCAAAACTAAGATAATTGATCAGAACAAATCTTGTTCTAACAATCTCCCCCTTTTTGATGATGACAAAAACGTATATAAATGATATGAATTTGCGATCAGAAAGAGCAGACGGCAAAAGACAAATTACACAGCTATAGCATAAGCATATGAATATGTCTCTCCCTGAGATTAACAATCTCCCCCTGAGATAAATAATCTCCCCCTGAAATAAATACTCGAAGAACTTTAATAAAAGACTTCCCTGATTATTTCGGTAGAGACGATCACATAAGCTTCTGTCTTCAGAGAATTCATAGCTTCTGACTTCTGCTTCCATTTGACAGCTTCAGAACTAGAATTTCTTTAGATCCCTAGAACACTCACAGCTTCTGATTCCTGCTTCCATCTAGGACAGCTTCAGAACTTGAATTTCTTTGATCTTCAGAACATTCACAGCTTCTGATTTCTGCTTCCATTTAGGACAGCTTCAGAACTTGAATTTCTTTGATCTTCAGAACATTCACAGCTTCTGATTTCTGCTTCCATTTAGGACAGCTTCAGAACTTGAATTTCTTTGATCTTCAGAACATTCACAGCTTCTGATTTCTGCTTCCTTTTAGGACAGCTTCAGAACTTGAGTTTTCTGGATCTTTAGAATATTCACAGCTTCTGATTTCTGCTTCCCTCGGATAGCTTCAGAGCTTGAATTTCTACCAACATCACTTCATGCTAGATTTGTATCAGAACATTGTTGAATGTACCAGAGCATCATCAGAGCATCTCTACATCCTGAAATGTTACAGAACAAAAAACTAAACGACAAAAGTCAGCATGAACGAGTCAGAACATAAAATGTATATTAGAACACATGATATGTATCAGAGCCATATAGGCTAAAATAATGTTATCAGAGCAAATAGAATTTTGTCAGAGCAAATAGACAAATATGGATCAAATTCTATTATCAGTGCTTCTGATTCATTCTTCTTTCTTGCTTCTGATTTCTGAAGCTTGACAGCACTCAGCTTGCTTCAGTTTCCATGAGTTTATTCTTTTTACAGAATAACACTTCTTATGGTTTTGCTTCTTGTGTTTGCTTTGAAGATTCTCTTCACTTCTTTATACCTGCAAAACACTTAAACCATATAGAACTTGCAGCTCTTGTTAGTAAATGCAACTGATTAAATCAAATCATTTATCATTTATTTCTCCCCCTTTTTGTCATATCATCAAAAAACAGAAAAGATTCAGAGACAAACAGAACGAAACACACGGAGGAAGAAGATGATTTCATTTAAGTTCAAACAGCAGGTACAGAAGTACATGAAGATAAGTAAGATCAGATGCACAGAACCAAAACAGATGCAACGAAAAGAAAGAAACAACACAGACTCAATCTAAGATGGCCCTAGCCTTGACAAGATCTTGGCCAGCATCTCTTTAACCTCATTGTTGTGTCCTTCTTGCCTCACCATGAAAGCGTTATACTTATCATTGAGTGAGCTTTGCTCATCCTGTCTCTTCTGAATTTCTTCCAGAGTCCTTGCAAGACGAGAAGATTCATCAGAAGAAGCTTCACAGCTTCTATCCACAGGGATGACATGTTGATCTGCAGCTTCCATAGATAGATCATTTGCAGGGATTTCCTCAACAGGAACAGTTTTAGCAACATGATCTTCAGCATCTGCTTCTTGCATAGAAGCATCTCCATATTCTGCAGCAGGAATTTCCGAGTCTCCATTATCAAGTGCCTGAAGAATGGCAGCTAGATTCCTGGGAGCAGAAGGACCTTCAACTTCTGGTGGGTCAACAACTTCTGGAATGACCAAGCTTGGGTCTTTCTCAGAAGGGTTTTCCCTCAGAAAGTCAAATAGGGTCTTGAAATCTCCAAGAAGAACAGGATAATCAGGAATCCAGATAATCATATCCCTGCATGGATTTGCTTCCATTTCAGCAGCCAATCTTAATTGTTCCATCTCATCCAAGAAGGGCTTCTCTTCCAACAGATGTCTTCCTTTGAGACTAGCAAACCAGAAGTCTTCATAATTCCTCAGAATTCCACGAGGCCGTGGGGCAGCAGCTACACAGGCTTCCTGAAGTTCTAAAAACAGAGCATCTGATTCTCTGCGAAGGATCCTCCAGAAGTTTCGCATAGCAACATCATTCAATCCAGAACTTTCAGCAATTCTGAGAGTATCAAAGATACTTCTGAGATTCCTCTTTATGTTTTCAAAAACTACACCAATAGGGTATACAGGGCGAAATTTTATTTGGGTTTTTGAAAAGGCAGGGTTGGAAGTGAAGTACGGATGAGGTTCTCTATCCAACCTATAAGAAGATTCTGCTTCAGTATCAGAATCTAACACTACTACTTCAGCTTCAGGACGAGGCTTGGGAGTGTAGTTGCAATCACGGAGCAGCTGCTCATGTGATGCAGAGGTTGGAAGAGGAGAATCACGAAGATTGTTTTGAGAGGTGGAGGGAGTATGTTCAAAGGTGGCATTGAGAGAAGGTTGAGATGGAAAGAGAGTTTGAAGGGGTGGTATATCCAGAACAGGATTTATGGTAGGTGGAGAGGAAGGAAAGGTTATAGGAGAAGATGGAGGTGTAAGAACATGGACAAAAACCGGTGATTCTGATGTGGCTTTTTCTGGTTCAGGTGTAGGGACAACCTCTATTGGTGCAACTTCTGAACGAACAGCAGGAACAGAATCAGGTTCAGAAATGCATATACCTTTGGAACCTCTCAGAAAAGCTTTGGCCACATCCTCAGTCTTCTTCTGCTTTTTACTCTTCGGCTCTTCAATAATCTTTGCTTTGCCTCTAGAGATTTCTTTCCTTCAGACATAAGCCAGAACTTCTGGTTGATTCTCAGCCTCTTGAGCAGCATTTTCTTCATCTGAGCTTTGAATAATCATCTTCCTTTTTCTGGTTATCTTCTTCTTAACAATTTCAACAATCTCATCATTGTTATTTGACTTCTTCTTCTTTTTCTTCTTCTCAGCTTCCTTCTTATTCTTCTCAAAATCAGCAGATACGGCCTTAACAACTTTTGCAATCACTTCTTCTGGGACTACTTCATTTTTAGTGGTAGCAGCAACTTTCTTTGCAACCTTCACTTGATTAAAGGAGGGATGATCAAACTTTCTTTTGGTTCTTTCTTCCTTCTTGCGATTCACTTTAATAGGAGCACCTTTGTCTTGATCTTTAAGACTCTTATCCTCTTTTTGTGACTTCAGATACTTAGTTCTGACTTCAGGTACCTCACTATTGAAGAAGGTTTCAAAGTCAGCTAGAACTGGTTTTCTTCTGATTCTTGTTCCAGCTAGAGGTTGAGGAACTTTGAGGATAGTGTCAATTATTTTCATCTTCTTTAAAGAAAAAGCATTCAGACAGGCTCCAGAGGTGACAGCAAGGTCTTTGATAATACCTTCAGACTCCAGACTCTCAACAATCTTGGAATGCACCAGAAGGTTTGTAATAATTCTACCAAAAGGAATGATTGTTCCACCATTTTCTTTTCTGAAAGCGTTTCTGGAATCCTTTACTGCTTTCCACATATGGTTGAAGATAATGTAAATCGCATCAACCTTCTTCTGAGTGGCAATGCAATAAAGAATATACCTTTGATCATTACTGATGAAATCCGAGGCATGTGTTCCTTTCCTATGGTAGAAGCACCCAAGAAGGATCTTTGTCCAGATTCTGTAGACATCTCTCAAATCCTTGACGTGTTTTGTTTTCTTGACATTTGGATAGAGAGTGGATAGAACATCTCCCAAATCTGCCCTTTGATCAAACTCAAAAACCCCTTCAGGGTTTTTCAGATCAAACATCATTCTTAGGATGTTTTCAGTAATAACAACAAACTTTCCATGGACGAAAGAAAGTATAGATTTTGGAGCAACCACAGCATGTGCCCAGAACTCCTTGACAAGATCCGGATAAACTGGACCAACGAACTCAGCAAACAACGAGGTCCATCCTTGAAAGATGATGTCTTCTTTAAGGTGAAATTGGTTTTCTTCAATGTTGTCAAAGTCAACCATGAGTTCACACAGAACTTCCAATTCATCTTTAGGAATGGAGCATGCAACAACAGGGGTGAGTTCCTGGTTTGTTTCATTATGAATATGGAGAAGAGTAGATGAACCAACAATTTGAGATGAGGAAGCAGCCATTGAAACAGAACGAACAACTAAGAGGAACAAATTCTGGGTTTTCGGTTAGGGTTTTAGAAACGACTAAGAAGATTTCAAAGGAGAGTATGCAAGAAGAAGGAGAGACACGGAGCGAAAAAAAATATATGAGATGATTTGAAAAGAATATATAGAGACGGATTTGAAAAAGAAAATAATAAGAAATACAAACTGAACAGTTCCAGAATCAAAAGAAATCAATTTTATTAAATGATGAGTGACGTAAGGAGAGAGAACGTGGTAAATGAAATGATTTATAACAGTTACCTAGGTCGGCGTCTTTTCAACTGCACGCTTTGTACTAACCGTACAGACACGTGTTCACCATCAGATAATAGATGACAGCTGTGAATTTCAGAATAGACTTTACACCTTCAGATTCAGATCACTGCTTCTGATCTGATCAACTTTCTCTTCTGGAAACACTCCTTCTGAAGTGTGCTGATATAAATCTGAATGATCTTCTGATCCATTACTTCTGATATACACAGCTTCTGGGGATTCACTTCTTTGTTCTGCAGCTTCTGATAAGACAAAACTGTATCTGCAGAAATTCTTAAGCTGCTTTGTTTCATCAGAAACAAGTTTATCATCAAACCAGATATTTATTGATTCGTCCACAATCAATGTTTCAATATTGTATATTATGTGGCATTTAGAGCATTCAGAATAAATAAGAACGAAACATCATTGCTTTAGAAACAAACAAAACAGATGGTTCCAAGACTAGTAAGCTTTCTTTTCTGATCTCCTACGAACATAGTTTCTTCAACATATTTAAGTACCAGAACTTGGAAGACAGTCCTTCTTCCCTTCAAGTGTTGAAACCAACTTGAGTCCAGGTGACTTGACATGTTGACTTTTATCTTCTTTGTTGCTAAGAGAATCTGCAAAAGAAATAGTCTTTTTCTTTGGTACCCACATCTTCTTGGGTCCTTTCTTGTTAGTTCTCCTCAAGTTCTGATTGAACTTAGGTTTAACATTGTAAGCAAACGGAGGAACAGCATGATAATTCTTAATGTGAGTTTCATGATATTTCCTAGGTTGTGTCACATGCTTTTTGGTGTGTGTTATGTGAAAACTTTGAGCATGTGAAGTGTGCCTAATATCATGGGAGTGGCCATTCTTGAACTGATCATACAATGGCTTGTATGTGAATTTCATTTCATCAACAGGTTCAAGTTTGTATGGGGTTTCACCCTTAAAACCAATGCCGACTCTTTTGTTTCCAGACACAGCATATATCATAGAAGCTAGCTGACTTCTGCCAATACTTCTAGATAAGAACTTCCTGAAACTTAAATCATATTCTTTCAGAATATGGTTTAGACTAGGAGTGGATTTTTCTGAATCAGAAGGAGATCCAACATTATTGGATAATTTTAAAAGTTTTTCTTTTAATTCAGAATTTTCCAACTCAAGCTTCTTTGTTTCAAATTCAAATAGCTTTTTCAGCTTTTTGTATTTGAGACTAATCTGAGACTTGAATTCCAGAAGTTCTGTTAGGCCGGAAACTAACTCATCTCTAGTAAGTTCAGAAAATACCTCTTCAGAATCTGATTCTGATGTAGATTCTGATCCGTCATCTTCTGTCGCCATCAGCGCACAGTTAACCTGCTCATCTTCAGAGTCTGAATCATCTTCTGATTCATCCCAGGTTGCCATAAGACCTTTCTTCTTATGAAACTTCTTCTTGGGATTTTCCTTTTGAAGTTTTGGACATTCATTCTTGAAGTGTCCAGGCTCATTGCATTCATAGCACATGACCTTCTTCTTGTCAAATCTTCTGTCATCAGAAGATTCTCCACGTTCAAATTTCTTTGAACTTCTGACGCCTCTGAACTTCCTTTGCTTGTTCTTCCAGAGTTGATTTAGCCTTCTGGAGATCAAGGACAGTTCATCTTCTTCTTCAGATTCTGATTCTTCAGGATCTTCTTCTCTAGCCTGAAAAGCGTTAGTGCATTTCTTGATATTGGATTTTAATGCAATAGACTTACCTTTCTTTTGAGGCTCATTTGCGTCCAGCTCTATTTCATGGCTTCTCAAGGCACTGATAAGCTCTTCCATAGAAACTTCATTCAGATTCTTTGCAATCTTGAATGCAGTCACCATAGGACCCCATCTTCTGGGTAAGCTTCTGATGATCTTCTTTACGTGATCAGCCTTGGTGTATCCCTTGTCAAGAACTCTCAATCCAGCAGTAAGAGTTTGAAATCTTGAAAACATCTTTTCAATGTCTTCATCATCCTCCATCTTGAAGGCTTCATACTTCTGGATTAAAGCGAGAGCTTTAGTCTCCTTGACTTGAGCATTTCCTTCATGAGTCATTTTCAAGGACTCATATATGTCATAGGCCGTTTCCCTGTTAGATATCTTCTCATACTCAGCATGAGAGATAGCATTCAACAAAACAGTTCTGCATTTATGATGATTCCTGAAAAGCTTCTTCTGATCATCATTCATTTCTTGCCTTGTCAGCTTTACGCCACCGGCATTTACTGGATGTTTGTAACCATCCATCAGAAGATCCCATAGATCACCATCTAGACCAAGAAAGTAACTTTCCAGTTTATCTTTCCAGTATTCAAAGTTTTCACCATCAAATACCGGCGGTCTAGTATAACCATTGTTACCGTTGTGTTGCTCAGCAGAGCCAGATGTAGATGCAGGTGTAGACTTTGCAGTTTCATCAACCATCTTTTACTGAAGCGTTTTTCTCTTCCTGAATCTTTTCTAAACACGGTTAAGTGCTTGCACCTTAGAACCGGCGCTCTGATGCCAATTGAAGGATAGAAAAACACTTAGAAAGGGGGGGTTTGAATAAGTGTAGCTTTAAAAACTTGACAGATAAAAATAAATTGCACAGTTATTTTTATCCTGGTTCGTTGTTAACTAAACTACTCCAGTCCACCCCCGCAGAGATGATTTACCTCAACTGAGGATTTAATCCACTAATCGCACGGATTACAATGGTTCTCCACTTAGTCAGCAACTAAGTCTTCCAGAGTCTTCTGATCACACACTGATCACTCCAGGAACAACTGCTTAGATACCCTCTAAGACTTTCTAGAGTATTCTGATCCACACGATCACTCTAGTTACAACCTGCTTAGATAACCTCTAAGACTTCCTAGAGTATTCTGATCCACACGATCACTCTAGTTCCTTACAACTTAATGTAATCAATTCTAAGAGTATTACAATTGCTTCTTAAAAGCTATAATCACAAACTGTGATATTTCTCTTAACGTTTAAGCTTAATCTCACTAATATATTACAACAGCAATGTAGTGAGCTTTGATGAAGATGAAGATTCTGAGTTTTGAATAGAACAGAGTTTCAGCAAGTTAATATGAGTTGTTTTGTGCAGAATCGTTAACCTTGCTTCTCATCAGAACTTCATATTTATAGGCGTTGGAGAAGATGACCGTTGAGTGCATTTAATGCTTTGCGTGTTCCGTACAGCATCGCATTTAATGTTATACGCTTTTGTCAACTACCTCGAGCCTTGTTCACACTGTGTCTACTGACGTAGCCTTTAATAGCTTTTAACGTTCCTTTTGTCAGTCAGCGTAGCCTGCCACTTGTACTTCCTTCTGATCTGATGTTTGTGAATACAACGTTTGAATATCATCAGAGTCAAACAGCTTGGTGCATAGCATCTTCTGATCTTCTGACCTTGAAGTGCTTCTGAGCGTGATACCATCAGAACTTCAGTGCTTCTGATCTCATGTTCTTCTGATGCTTCCATAGACCCATGTTCTGATTCTGCTTCGACCATCTTCTGATGTCTTGCCAGACCATGTTCTGATGTTGCATGCTGAACCCTTTGAGACAAAGCTTCTGAGCGCTGAATTATGCATACTCTTTATATATTTCCTGAAAAGGAAATTGCATTGGATTAGAGTACCATATTATCTTAAGCAAAATTCATATTATTGTTATCATCAAAACTAAGATAATTGATCAGAAAAAATCTTGTTCTAACAGACTTATCTCAAAATGTCATTTGTTTCCATGAAATTAAAAGAGGTTATAATAAAGCAAATCCAAAATCCAAAATGATAAACACAGCTTAACCCTAATGGTAATAGTATTAGTTACGTGTGAAAAAGGAGATATGATATGAGGTTTAGATTTCTCTCAAGTAAAAACAACTTTTTGGTGGTGAAATGATAATTTTCATGTCTAATACAGATTACAGACGCATTCTAGGAAACATAGCAATCTAGCTTTATTTAAAGTTGGGGACAGCCACACATGTTTCACCTAAAGTTTAGATACTTCATAAAGATTTCAAGTTATCCAATATAAGGAAGAAGTTCTGTTCATACAATAAAATCCAAAATGATAAACACAGCTTAACAATTGGACCCACCAAAAAGCCATTGTCTGGTTATAATCATGTGAATTTAACTAGTTCCAAGTAGAGTCAAATATGTAATGAAAGGCCAATTCATACTGTATTAGACTTTACTATATTTGTTAGAAAAGTTTTACAGATTTGAAATTAAGAATTCAATAGGCTATTGAAGCTACCCACCTAATCTACATCTACAATTTCGTTCATTTTCAAATTCATACCAGTGTCTAAGTTGGTGCTAAGTTTGTATTCCAAAGAAATCTAACATGGTTTTCAAATTTGTACCACATAGATACAAAATTCTTGCGACTGTAATGATTATAACAACAAAATCAACAACAAAAACGCAAAAATCAACAGAAACTAAGACGTTCTGGCTATTCTACAACCGTGACTTCTGGCTATTCATTTCAGGATTCAGACAGAACTTTCAGGTAATGCTATACAAGAACATTATGCTTAGTTTTATAATATCAATCTAGTTTTCATATATTCACCAAACAGGATCAACCAATTTTACAACACGACCAGTTCAACACACAACTCATATTTGGAGTTTATAATATGTTTACCTCAGTATCAATGAAAGATGTAGAGTGAAAATGTTGGTAGAGCTTTCTTTTGAACCTGAAATTTCATCGATTTTGCGGTTAATTAGATAAACCCATAACTAAAAAGCTTCTACTTTGTGAAAACCAAAACTTCTAAGTAGAATTTAATTTGAACCTGATTGTGAGAAGAAAGCTTGTGGAGACGTTGTTGAAGGAGGAATTCGTTGGATTCGAAGAACGATTTTGCCGATATCACAACTATTTTGACTAACCCATGGTTGTGATTTGGAGAAGAGACGAAGAATGATGAAGAAGAGACGAAGAAGAGACGAAGAAGATTGGGATTAGGGTTTGGAATAGACGTTCTTGCTGCGTATGTTTCTGCGTATGTTTCTGAAAGTTGGGATGTGGAAACCATTACTTGAACCGGTTTGGAATAATGGGCACCGGTTTTTTTTTAATTTGATAAATGGGCCCCCAGTTTATAAACATAACTTTGGGTTGGGTTTTTAAATTTGGATTTATTTGGATTGTAATTCGGTTCATGGTTACCGGTTATTTTGCACACCCCTAACAACCCCCATGATGTTCAATGCCTCTTCCTAATCCTAATGACTTTCTATTTAAGATTCCCTATAGAACTATTTCACTCTCAATAGTCAGAAGGACAAATGGACTTACTCTGAATTCTATCAATTCAAGGACACTTTCCTAATACTACCCATGAAGCTTTGTTCTACTATCCACCTAAATATGAGAACTCTCTCACTTTCTCTCAAACACTTTTCTAAGTGTTAAGACAATTTCAACATAATTCAAAGGATGGAACATTCATCCCACTCAGATACTTTGTTCCCAAGCTTATAAAATTAGCATCTTGAACAAATTTTTACAACTCAACTAACAAACCAAACTGTATAAATTAAGATATGAACGGAGGCGCTAGAGTGGTACATAACAATAACACAAACAAAGACTCAAAAGAATAACCCTAACACAAGGAATCTTCAAAACATGCACACCTCAAACGTGAGGTTTGAGTCTCCTTAAATATCAATGTTTCTTCTAGGCTTTTCTCCTTTGGATATTTGCTTAAATCTTGACCAGATTTATTTAGACTCTATTTTTAAATTGTTCCACAAAAGACTTCAAAAAAAGACATGTTTAGATTTCCCTCACCTGGATGAGGTAGAATTATAGGAACTCCTACAGAATTGGCTAGCCGAGTGGCTGAGCTTAAGCTTTCCTTGGAAATCTTGTCTCTATGTGCCTTGGTTGATGGAATAGATCTTGATTAGATGAAAGAGGCCCATTCAAGTGAATTGAAGGATTTCCAAGAAAAATGGGTCGGCCTGGACAAACAACTGCTAATCTTTTGGTTTACAACCTAATCACCTAATCACTACCCATGCTTAACTTCTACCTAAGACTCGCCTAGGTATGAGATCTTTCTCAATCCACCTCAATCACGACCGTGATAATCAATTTATAAACTTTAGAAGACACACTTCAAAGACACACAATCACTCAATGCTTAAAAGCTTATGAATGACCAACAAAACTTACAACTCAAAGACACAGTCCTACTCTTTTATAAAGATGATATTAGAGAAGCTCACAATTCACAACACTCCATAAACCCTAACACAAAATACAATGTAAGTTCCATGCAACAATTAGGTTTGTTGCTTGTTATTTAAGACAATCTTCTGGACTAGATTGGTCTTTCAAATCACAGCAGGGCACTGCTAAAAATTCTCCAAAATCTTCTCCATAAAGATATGGCTTTAATCATTAGTTGCCTAAATATTCTCCATATTTAGAAACTAATCAAACATCTTGAAAATAGATAAAATCTTTTATCCTTAAATTAAGCGCTACATAGAATTGCATAATATTCCAAGAATATTCTGCATTTGTAACAAACTAAACTAATTCAACAGATCTAGTTGTACACATGCGTGTTGTCGTATGATCTTGCATAGGACATCTTGCTTAACATGTTTCTTCAGTTGATAGAACATCTTATTCAACATGTCTCTCCATAAGTTAGTTTTAATAAACATAATGCCAATAATAAAAATAGAGAATTAACAATCTCCCCATTTGGCTTATTTTGGCTAAAACAACTTAACACCCTTTGCACACACACAACAGGAGAGCAACTAAGGTTTGAAAATAAATCAAGCCCATAAAATACTTAGCCCTGCGGATAATAGTCACACACCAGAGATTCCATACAATCAGAGATATTTGCAACAGAAAAAAAATGTAAAATATGTTAGTCAGTGGAATCCGCCAATCGCAAAGTTGAGAGAAGAAATTTCTCAACCAATCAGTTTGATGTCAAAACATTTTGTCTAACACCTCTGCAACACATGCCAATCCAGCAATCTTCAAACCTGCTAAGGGAAACAGAAGCTTTCCCCCCTCAACAACAGCTCATCAGCAACACAAGAGAATACAAAAATTCTCCCCCTCGGTTAGTGGTTAGTGGTTAGTACACACACACGCGCACATATTACTCCCCCTTTTAGCCATAATATGACAAAGCAAAGATAAGCAACTAACCAAAAAAATAACCACACAAGTACATTAGCAATTAAAGCTAAACGAATCCTGGACATTTAACCCTTACAACAAAACAAAACAGACCACAATTAGTTTAAAAACTTTAGAAGACACACTTCAAAGACACACAATCACTTAATGCTTAAAAGTTTATAAATGATCAACAGAACTTATAACTCAAAGACACAGTCCAACTCTTCTATCAAGATGATGTTAGATAGGCTCACAATTCACAAGATTGCACAAACTCTAACACAAAATACAATGTAAGTTCCCCGTAACAATTAGGTTTGTTGCTTGCTATTTAAAACAATCTTTTGGATTAGATTGGGATTTCAAATCGCAGCAGGGCACTGCTAAAATTTTTCCAAAATCTTCTCCATAAAGATAGGGCTTTAATAATTAGTTTCTTAAATATTCTCCATATTTAGAAACTAATCGCACGTCTTGAAAATAGATAAAATATTTTATCCTTAAATTAAGCGCCACATAAGATTGCATAATATTCCAAGAATATTATGCATCTATAACATACTAAACAGATTCAACAAATCCAAATGTACACAGGCGCGATGTCGTATGATCCTGCATATAGGGATGGCAATGGGCAGGGTTTGGGCAGGGTACTATAGTACCCGTCCCCATACCCGCAGGTTAAAAAAATCCCCGTACCCGAGCCCAAACCCGCGTGGATATCAATATTTATGCCCGTACCCGTACCTTGTGGGTACCGCAATGCCCATACCCGTACCCGTTTACCCTCATTTACAGTAAAATTAAATCGTTTAATTACAAAATATCATATAATTTAAGTCTTTTTAACAATATTAAAAAAATTATGTACGTTATTGTTGAGTTAAGAAACAAATAAACACTTTAATTAAAATGTAATGATTTAATAGCGATATATTTTTAAAAAAATTCAGAATCATGCATTTTTATACAATAATATAAATGACATTATAGAAATATGTAGTGTGGGTATGGGGCGGGTTGGGTAGTAAGGTACCCGTGCCCGCACCCATACCCGCATATTTTAATGGGTAATTACCCATGCCCGTGCCCATACCCATTTTTATGGGTATTTACCCTACCCGATATGGGGTTTTTTGTGGGTACCCATTGGGGATGGGCCAAATTGCCATCCCTACCTGCATAGGACATCTTGCTTCACATGTTTCTTCAGTTGATAGAACATCTTATTCAACATGTCTCTCCAAGAGTTAGTTTTACCAAACATAATGTTAATCATAAAAATAGAGAATTAACATCCTGGACGTACAAACTCTTTACAGTGCATTGAGGTTTGACCCTGTAAAGAGTTCATTGTTACTTGTAATTATATTTTGCTTTGTACATTGAATAATGTTTATTGTATTAGTTTACTTATCGTACTAACTCTTGTTGTTTTTGTAGACTGCTTACTTTTGTTTCCTTAGCATGTATTACTTCCTTTAACCTCGGCGTGTCCCTTTATGGGAGTTGGTGTGCTTTAGTAAGGAGGACTTTGTGATTTATCGTCTCGCTCACGTGAAGTCGAGCAATTTCTCTGTGTCAGAGTGAATCATCCTCGACAATGGGTTAGGCCCCGTCCCTGCCTTCGGATTTGACCTTGATCGAGATGGGGGTCTCTTGAGTTCCACCCCTGCGCTCTTGGAGTGGCTAGCTCCTAAGACAGGGTGTGGCAGTTGCGCCATAAGGCACGTAGTTTTCTCATCCCTTGTTTCCTGACAAAGAAAGAAATGACACAAGTGTAATTGACATGATAATGAAAAACATCGTTACTTATTTATATAGCAGTGGTTTATAGTACACAAAGGTACAAGTCCTTTTTTAGTTGAAATACTGCTTTATCTTGTTGACGTTTCAAGTCCTTGGTCTCCGCTCGACAACTAAGGTTTATGGGACGTAAGCTCAATTTCCAATATCGGCTTGCACCATGTATGATCCTTCCCAGTTTGTTGCTAGCTTGTCGCTTTGGGAATTTTTCCCCTATACCGGCCCTCTGCATCACCAAATCTCCCGCTTGAAATTCTCGAGGTCTGACATGCATGTTACATTTGGAGGGTCTGGTTTGCGTAACGACAACTCTGGTGAATGCAGCAGATGTTCGCTTTCCTTCCAAGAGGTTGATTTCTGCTCTAATTGTCCTGTTGTTTTCTTCTTATGAAAAATTATGAGACGTCTTCCAACTCAGCTCTTCAACCTCTACCAAAATAACTACTTTCGTACCATAGGTAAGACAGGAAGAAGTTTCACCGATTGTTAAATGAGGAGTTATCTTGTTTCCCTTAGATTATTCGAGTTGATAACATTTGATGGGCTACTTTGGTCGCTCATTTGTCCAAGGGTGTTTGATTGAGGCAAAGTGTTTCTTAATTTTTAGTTACTCTAACAAACTTGTCAATTATTGACTATGAATCATGTCGCATTCTGTGTCATAATAGCTTGAGGATTCCCAAACCTATCTAGGACATTTTGTTTGAAGAACTTTAAGACATTTTCCATAGTGATGTTTGTTGTATCTTATTTGGCCTCGAGATGGTGTGAACAAGCACAAAATGTCTAAATCCCACGGTTGTGATGTGAACAGGTGTAGCTCTGTGGATGGGGCATTAAATATGTCATCATGTCATTGGCATTAGCCTAATTTCTTCATGTTGAAGCTTGTAATTTGGATCATCTCCTAGTGAGAGACGCTTGTTCATGGATTGGGATTCCCTGACTTTCTAGCGGGAAAGTCAGTGACTTTCAGCAAATCTCCACCGTCTGATCAATCACCCGCACCAAATCATGTCACATGGTGCTTCTAAGAAATAAACTTAAATGTACAGAAAAAAAAAGTTGCATCTTCCTCCTTCCACCTTCCATCTCCATTGCACCAGCTCATACCTCCTTCAATCTTGTTACTGTCATATCTTCTTCAATCATCGCTGCACCTCCTTCATCCTTTCATAGTTATGCCGATATTATACAACTAACACCCATTTTGCACCTCCTTCATCCTTTCATAGTTATGCTGATATTATACAACTAACACCCATTTCTAGTTTGTAAAAATGGGTTGCTGACTTTTATTGCTTGTGTTTTTTCCATTTTTATTATTTGCTTGAGCTTTTAGCTTTGAATACTGTGACAATCTTCATCCTATCAAAATTATATTTTTTTTTCAGTCTTTGATATTGTTCATAAACTCAAGACCCAAACTTTATTTTATTCATTTCAATAAAACCCAACAACCAATTTCTACCCAAACATATAAATGTCAAATTAATTGAAATTAATAGGAAGAAGGTAAGCAATGATGGGTATCGACAAGAAATTGTTCCAGATATAATTAATTTTGTATGGTACAAGTCTACAAGATAAGTCACCTGACACCCTAACTTTCCCGCTAGCTTGTTCATTATAACTATGATCCAAATTAATTTATAACTATTATTATTTTAATAATTTAGAAATAAAATTATAAACAATAATAATAGATCCTATATAAATATATTTTCATTTTTATTTTGTATTTTATTCTTTTAATTTTTTATTAACTTAATTTTAATAAATTAAGATAAAATTTGTGTTAAAAATTTATTAAGGTTTTTGTATTAACATAAAAATTTAATATATATATAAATTAATAGCTTAATAAAAAAAACTTAAAGAGAATTGCATAACTAATAAAATATGCAAACAGTTATTGAAAAAAAAATACTGTATTGTCGTTGTAACCTAAAAATCAACTTTAATTATTTTTATTATTCATTTTTAGTTTGATAAATTTTTATTTAATTGATAATTATTAATTATTATTGTTATGATTATTTATTTTAAGGTTACAAATAATTTAGAAGAAAGTGGAAATAAATTTCAAGGTTCGAGAGAAAGTTGAAATAAATTTAGAAGAAAACCTTGACAAGTGAATTTGTACAAATAATTTATTATGATGATATGCAGCGTAACATTTTAAAAAGTGAGTGCATAAATACTACAACAGAGGCTTTTAAAAAAAGGGAAAAGGTTGTAATTAAATATTATACATATCAATTACTTAGTTCAAATGACATACTATAAAACCTAACACACAAATTTAAAAATATAAAAATAAAAACACCATTTAAATAAAATGAATTAATATTTTTATATAATTTTAAAAAAAAACAGAGGAAATGTATGTCTCATGGCCAGTCCCAAATGGTAAAGGCAGCGACGCCGCTCCACAAGGCAATGGAATATGAGACAACTCCAGCGGAGACACCACCATTTACGGTGGCGCCGTCAACACCAGAAACGTTGATTTATGACGGTTACATGAGAACTATGCAAACACTAATAAGTTTGCCCCCAATTAGTACTGAGATTCATCGGAAACCTCCTGTCACTATTAAAAAACTATGAACCAAAACAAAAAATTAATGAGAATTGTTTGAAACAGAGATCAGAAATTGGAAAAGGTTGTCGGTCACAGTAAATCAGAAACACGGACCAATGTAAACATCATCATATCTCTTTTGTTTCAAATCTAAATAAACCTGTTATTTAAAAATAAAAATTATTTAAAAATAAAAATTTCTATACGAAAAAAAACAACAAAGTGAAATCATCAGAGAATTAGATAAAAAATTATGAATCATGGACGAATCCATCATATTGTTGCAGTTTTTTTTTTCTCATCACGTGATTGAAACAATAATACAACACCACAAGTACCAACAACAACACCAACCAAAAAAAGTAAAGAGAGAATTTCAGGCTAAGAAAAAGAGAGAGAATTACATAAGCCGAATTTTAGATGGAAGAGAACAGCGGTGTGAGTGAATTTATAAACATGGTTGGATGCTTCTAGAATACTGAAACCCTAAAACTCGAAAATTGGAATTTGGGTGAATATAAATTGGGCCTCCGAACCGTAATACACTTCAAAAGTTTATTTTATTTCAATTTGTTTTTTTAATATAACAAAGATTTAAGTGTATAATTGGTCCAGACAAATCATACAATTTTGTTTTTATCTATGTAATTCAAAAATGTTTGAGTAATATAGTTAAAAAATGAAAATTAAATATTTTACATATTACAAAAATTAATTCAAATATAAATCATCTTTTGAGAGACAAGTAAAATAACAAAGTTGAAAAAAAAATGAAAAACATATCAAACAAAAATAAATAAACTGATAGGCTAATTTTACATGAATAAAGTTGTCTTCTTTGATTACCATTTCACTAAATATTTAAAATGCTAAGTGAAAATTTTGGAGGAAGAAAATGTATTATGAGTTGAACCTTTTTACTACCTTTTTTATGAATTTCCATCTCTTCAAATTTGTTTGTTTATTTAGTTTGCTTCTAATATGTTTGTTCCTCTAACAATGATAGTCTCTTAGTCGCTTACAATGTGTTTGCTCCGCTAAAATTTCTTTTTACAATCAAAATTTAAGATGCTTTGAGAAAATAAGCTTCTAAAATTAAATAGTCGTAAGTGGACTTGCAGTGTAACACCCTTCTAAATTCCGCGTAATATTATAGAAATAATCAGAGTAAATTAGCACGTCTATCAAATAAGGGTGTCACTCATATTCCAAAACCACATCTGTCATGCTTAATAACACTAAATTAAATTCACGCTTTTTCATATCAATTCACATAAACATTTTGCAGGAGAATCACTTTATTTTGAATAACCTCATAATATCAAAGTCTCAAATAAACTTCATTCATTAAATCAACTTAGCTGTAAAAGTCACTTCACCATAAAATTCAAATTCAAGTCACAAAATAAATAGAGTATACAATTGTATCTCTCAAAACATGAACCAAACGTTTCTCTAGTGTTACATGATCAGAGCACGACTCAAAATCCAAAAGACGAAATAAAACTAAGTAGCTATTCTACATAGAGACAAAAATTTGATTTTGTCTTCTATTATTAGTGTGTTTATCCCCATATCCATGATGTATTTTTATCCTTTTCACTAAAACAACTTCTTGATTATGAATTCTTGTTAAATGTATTCTCCTTTTTTTTGCACCTTATTCTTGTGCAATTTGTTGTTGTGTTTGAGTGAATTAGAAATGCGGAGTTGATTAATAATGACGCGTGTTCATGATTTATCAATTTCTTGATAACAATCAAAGTCAAAACTCATTCATCTAGAAACTTGAGAAAACCTTATATGTGTTTATTCATTCGCCTTTATCTTTAACACCTGCAATATCACATAGAATGTTAATGCAACAACAACGACTCAATGTATGTGGTACCAAAAATTATGAAGACCTGGTTCATCACCCTCTAAAGATCCCCACCATATGATTGATTCCCTTTTGGAACCGGAGCACATCACAAAAGCATTCAATTCACACAATGGGATTGAGGCACATCACACGCGGACCACCGTCCAAAAATGCTATGAATGCATAATGCACAACAATATCATATAAAATTTTCGACCACGGCTAATCAGTGCATCATCATTCACATAATCATCACAATACCATCATTTATGTCACGACAACATCATTACAATATCATATTCATCATCAAAAATAGAAAATCATAACATTTGCAACAATTTAGTCATATAAGCTCATAGGTACTAGAATCATGCATCAGACATCTCATATGACTCAATAATATTATAACTCTACACGTTAGCTTCCCAACGATTCGAACGGCGTGTCAAACAAAGTCCTGAAACTCAAGTTATAACATTTTGAAGAAACATTGTCAAGCTGCTCGCCTAAAGCTCGCCCAACGCCCTGATCTCCTCCTCATCGCAAGGTGTTCACCCGGAGAAATGAGCGATTTAGAGGTTCTCTTTACTTCATTCGTCGAACTTTCCACCCCATGCATTTTCCAGGGGCCTCAGTCTTCTCACCTCAAGCTCGCCCGAACACGCTGGAGCGATTGGCTCGCTCCAAGCTCGCGACTGGCTCTCCCAGTAAATCCCGCAATTTAGAAATTTCTTAGTTGCGATTCGCTGTTGTTCCAATCCTATTTCATATTTGATTGCAATACCAAACTCAGTCCAAATTGCATAGTAATCATCATATATCACAAACTAACATCAAAACACATCATAGTATATATCATAGGCATTGAATCATGGTATTTTACATCAAACATACCTCATCAATCAAGAATTCATCATGTTTTTCATCGAATCATCACACACGACAAAACCTACCTCTACCTTAACCCCTTATCAATCATAATAAACCAAGATTACACCCCTTACCTCAATTCCTAGCGATTTGACATGTTTTTTCGCGTCTACAAAATTCTCCTCTGAGCCCTAGTCTATTATTTTGCGTTCTTCCAATTCTACAATCGTACATAATGAATCCTTACTCTCTTATTTTCTCTTTTACTTTGTTACCCTTAGACCATTTCTATGTTATCCCCCTTATGCCTTCACTTACCAACATGTCCTTATCACTTCTACACAACTAATTATTCTATTTAATTATTATAAATCTAATTAATATAAACTAAATTATTTAAGTCTACATAATTCTTATTATCACCATAATCCACCACTAATGCCCCATCACATATCATCATACGTCACACAAATTCACAGGAAATCACAGATAATCAATTAAATAATTAAATCTAAATTTTGGGTGTTACAACCTTCGTCTCTAAAGATTGAGTGTTGAGTGAGACTAGTGGCACGTTAGTGTATCTAATATTTTTGTGTGAAGTTTGTTGTTTGTAACATATGCATGTATCATTTCTTGAATGCCAGTTAGTTCTTGTTGTTATTCATCAAGAATAGAGTTTACATTATACTCAAAGGAATGTTTTGGCGAGATCTAGCATCAATTATTCGTAAGGCGGGGATGGAAATTTTCCATCTTTGACGGTGTTGGAGAAAGTTGCTCGCAGACAAAGTTAAGAGTTGTTCAATCAACACTTGACTATGACAATCATTCAAACAAGAGATCGGTGGAATCAGGTGGATTGCCACATACAAATATTTGGAATATAATTATTGTAGATAACAAGGTTATTGGATCAACATATTTTAGAGATCTTATCTTTTTGTTCGCAATTTAGTGTCTGCATCAACAGTGAAAATTATCGTATGATAGTTTATTATAATCAAAATGTTATAATCAAACTTATCAAAATAATGGGTGATCGTGATTATTTTCCAATGGTTTTCAACACCATTGAACAGTGGAGTAGGCAATGCGAGAGCAACAACTGAACCACTATATATTGCTAGGTATATTTTCTTCTTCCCTTACCTCCTTAAATTTTCTAGTACTCATTATTGTGCTATTGTATTATTGCATAGTTGCATTGATTGTACGCCATATATGTTAAACCATGCTTATATTTTTGAATGTATAAGCTTATGTATGTGGTGTATCAATTTTATTGAATAATCAAGAAGTCATTTATGCTTCATTAGAACATCCAAGTAAAGTGTTTTTAAATTGCTCTATCTAAAGCGACTTTGATTGTCTTGTAAGTGACTTGCAATAGAAACAATCAAGCTCATGGTAACCTTGTGTATTACTTCATAGGTTTTGATCCATTGAGATGCTTCAAAACTCTTTTATTTTGTGTATTGCTTCTGCGCTTTTAAAATCTCTAATTTCGTACATGAGACCTAAAATTATTTTTGAAATTTCTTAATTGGGAAACGGTCTATTCAAACCCCCTTATAGACCTTTTGATGTCCATATTCTCACCCAACACTCTTCATTACTGGTTTAGACTTCATCTTCTTCAATAAGATGTTTTCAGAGTAATATCTCAAGTCTTTCAACTTTTGAACCTCTCTAAATTTCGCCCAAGAGGTTATTTCTATACTGCCTAAATTTTAGGGTTTTGTCTTGTTATTGGATTATGGATCTTGTTGATATTCCTTCTTTTGGCTCATTAAATACATCATATTCCTTCTTATTTCCTTCAAATCGGAGTCAGGTAGTATAGTTCCAGCATGTAGGGGACAACATATTATGTGGCAGGTCTGTAGTGCAGACAGACAAGTAAAATGGACAATTTTGTGTACAATAACTTTGGTAAAATTTTGTCTTGTAGTGATGGATCTTATCAATTCAATTTGACAATTTACTAGCACTCCAAACTTCACATTGTTGCCACGTTCGTCCTAATGCCATGGACCTTCATTGCTTATAATTTCTTTTGGCTTTAAGACTTGCTGAAATTTGAGGTTGAAGTGACACTCTAATTATGTCGACTGACTCCTACACAAATGACAAACATATAAAACTCACAAGAGAGGGCCCCTATTGCGCTTGACACTAAATGAACTAAAACAACAAAATGAACTTAAATTAACATAATAAAGATTGTTAATCAATAAAATAAAGTCAAGTATTAAGACTTGTTTCTTTAGTAAATAGTGAGTTGTCATATATCCGATGATGTGTATTCTATAACATTATATTATCTATTTTGAGAAAAATTGACAAGAGTGATTTATATAGGTGTTAGAGGTTAGCCACCAAACATGTGAGAGGATGAACACATGATTCGAGTCAGGTCATACAATAATGTTTTGAATCAAAAGAAAGAATAATTTAAATCAAGGTGATAAAATATATAAATAGATTATTTGATTCGAGTCATGTTTTCAATCATGTGATTCGAATCACATGATTTCGAACATGACTCAAATCAAGTAATTTCATGATTTGAGTCACACAATCAAAAGTGATCATGATTCGAGTTATATTTGAGTCAAGGTGTCTTCTAAATGGAAAAAAACACTTTCTTGATTCGAGTCACAAATACATAGCCGTAATCCCATGTTTCACATTAAATTATTGATTCAAGTAAGCCACATGCTTGATTCGAACCAAACATAAAATTTCTATTGTTTCAAGATATCAGACTTATGATTCAAAGCATACATACATTTGACTTTGATCACTTGCTTAAACACAAAAACAATTGTAATGGTTTTAATCTAAGTGAGTGAGATGGATAACTCTAGGTACATTTCTACGATAAAATGACAAAACCAATTAATGAATAAAATGATACAATCAAATATAATTAAAATGATATGATTAAATTGCAGATAAATTGATAATCTTAGAATATCAAAAAATGAAGTGAAACATCAAAACTACACTAATGAACTCAAACAAAATTAACATCATTACCGATATTCAACTATTAGTTAGTAGAGCACAAGCAAGACCCAAGAAACATGGTTCCATCATCTACAACATTTGGTTAAATGATCATGAATAAGGATTAAAACATTAAGATGAACAAATAATTCCAGGTTATAAGGTACCCAAGTTAATGGAGTGGATAAAACTGACAAAGTGCAATCCAATGTGTCATTTCCACACTAGTTATGTTTACAATTTCAAGAGTCAAATGAAGACATCATCAAAAGAAGTTGTTTCTTTTAAATAAATGAAATTAATGGGAAAATGAATAGTTATTGTGAGTTTTGTAGATCAAAAAGCAATAAAACTCAAGTTAAATGACACAAAATAAAGAGAAGTGATATCAACCCAAGCTGTTTATAAGGATGGTTTAGAGGATTAGGAAGATTGATTGCTTGAGGAATTCAACTACGTGACTGTCATCAAAATCAGGTGTATCAGATCATTGCCCTTTCATATGTTGAGGCATACTTTACAACGACTGTTTTATAGCACAATAACGACCTTATTCACATATAGTGATAATTGGTTAGACAACATCATATCACATTTATAGGTTAATCAATAATGCAACATAAGACACATTTATTTGCATAAAAAACAAGTTACACATAAACTAAAGTCGACAAGATACACTATAAATAGATATGCAAACATCTCTCAGTCGAGACAAGGTTAAAGAATAAATAAATACGTGAATTCCCCAAGCTAAAGCAATGTCAAATGAGTAAGAAAGCAACTGAACATGAGTTAACCAAATCTTTCTCAAAACATAGCCACCAAGACCCTAAAAACATAGTAGGACTGAAAAATTGTTCATTATGACCATGTTCTGTGTTAGTAGCGTCACGAATTGAAGAAGGTGAAGATCTTGGAATCAAAATCTATAAAGCTGCACACATAAAGATGTATTTAGTGGAACACATAGAGAAACAAATGTCAATAAGTCGAACGTGGGACACCACATATCCCAAAATAGAGGGAACACTCACACTTTACCCCAACTAAATAATTGAATGAAACAACATTTTATGTAGGCCACCAATCTATGATTACACATAGCTTCTTATATAACTAACACAACTTGTAAGTTATTAAACATATCCAATCAATCGAACTAACACACTTTATTTATTTTATTTTACTTTTTTAATATATATTTTTTTAATTTAGTAGTTCAAAATCCTTACACTCTGTAAATAATAATTATTTGAAGTAATTAAAAAACTCACAACTAAGAGACAAAGTTAATTCCTTAAACACAATTGGTCGAAGATAAGAAAACCACATTTGAAAACTATGAATAAATCATTAACTAATTTTTACACCATGACAATACAATCTAATATTTAACTCATCCATACCGTTGAAGTGAAAGTACCACTTGTATTTGAAACTCTAGTAATAAACAAAAGGGTAAGGAAGATTAGGTTTAGTAATGTATGGATAAACATGGGTCTTCATTAGTTCGGGTAAATATGAATTAAACTGAAATTCGAACTAAATCACAGTGTTTGAATCAAATATTTTTTTAGTTCGGGCACGAATCGAACCAACCCAATAAAATCCGACAATAATTGGTTTGAGCACTAGATTTTCAATTTTCTACCCACAACTAGAGATGTTTTCGGTCCGGTTCGGTCCGGGTATCTGCTCTCCCGAGTACTGGACCAAAATAGTATTCGAGTAAATTGGAATCGGACCGGAATAACGATGGACTTTTTTTGACCGAAACCTTTTGGATACTTACTGGGTACTCGGTCCGAACCAGACCGAAACTAAAGTTAGGGGTAAATTATCAATTTTCAATTCTATTGGATACTTAGTTCGGTTTTATTGTTGGATAACAGACAAAAAATTTATCCATTCCCGAACCGAGTAGCATTTCGGTCGGTCCATTGGTCCGATTCTATTAGACCGGTTTCCGGATGGATCTCGGATAAACCGGCCAAAATACAACCCTACCCACAACTGTCTCAAGTGACTAATTATAGATTTAAAATTTTTTATGTGAGATATTTTCTTATTAGATATTTTTGAATGTATTAGAGAAAATTGAAAGTCTAACATTTATAATTGAGCACTATTAATACTATAATATTTTATATTATTACAAAAAATTATTTTTTAAAAATTATTTTGTATTTTTTTAATTTACTGAATCCAATTCAAAACAATCTTTTGTTTTTCGATTTGATTTGGTATGAGCTTTATCAGAAAAATTACAAATTCAATTTAAACAAATCTATATAATTTTAATTAGTTTAGATATCGAATTTTTTTAAAATCGAATCAAACCGACCTATAAACAACTCTATGGATTAATATGAAAAAGAGAACCAGGAAATCAAGATTTGATATAAAAGATGTATTTATTAGATATAATAACATGCAAAATCTATCATTTGAGATTATAGTACTCCATCAATGTGATCTATTATAAACCATCAATACTACCATTTTTTTTGGTGTAAAAAAAGTGTTCTTACTTCAATCAATGAAAAACACAACACCTATATTTTTGTTTCCCTCCAATCCAACCCCCAAACACAACATTTTCTCTCTCTCACTCCCTCACTCACTCTTCTTATCCTTTTACTACACACGCACAACACACGCTCCCCAGAAAAACCAAATTATCCCTCTCTTCTCTTCTCTACTATAAAAATCACTTCTCATTTCTTCTCAAAATTCCTCACTAACAGAAATCAATTCAAACAATTTCCCAATTCCCACAAAACCCTAACCCTATGGAACTTTCTCGACTCTCACTTTCCGACAACTACTTCTTCTTATCCTCACCAATCCACCGTTCTCCCCGGACTCGCCCACTCCCCGCGTTGCCCGCATTCTTCACTACCCGCCGCCGCCGGAGAGGTTTATGCTCCGCCTCAAACTCCGACACTCTAGTCGCCGCTGCCGCCAAGAAGCACGGAGACGATGACACTGACTTGAAGACGTGGATGCACAAGAATGGCCTCCCTCCCTGTAAGGTTGTTCTCAAGGATAAACCTTCGCTTGATGATAGTCTTAAGCCTATACACTATGTTGCTGCTAGCGAAGATCTTCAGGTTTGGTTCATTCGCGTTGTTTTCTTTTTTCAATTCAGTTTAATCCGTAGATATTGATTATGACTCAAGAAATGACAATGATTGAATGGAATTTACCTTCTTGTTGATCGGATATGCTTCAATTTGAAGTTTTTGCTGCATTTTTTACTGATAGAAAGTGGTTTACATTGACCTAGCATATATTCTAAATCCTTGTTTAATGCGTTTGGTTGTATGATTTGTAGAAGGGAGATGTTGCATTCTCGATTCCAAGCTCGTTGGTTGTCACTCTAGAGCGCGTCTTGGGAAACGAGACTATAGGTAATTATGCGATTCTTGTGATTCTTTCTGTTATGTCCTGTGTAGTGTTTCATTCCATTGTTACAGAAGAATATGAATTGCATAGCTTTTGCTTAATCTTTATTGATTTAAAAGACTGAAATTTAAATTGTCTAAAAACAAAAAGGTATTTGATACTTTCTTTTGATTGATGTATAAATTTGTAATGTCAACGTAAATTACAACAAGGGTCGTATTGAAAGATTGATTGTCGTACTATATAAGATTGGAAAATATAGAATTTGTAGTCCCTATATGTGGTTATCATTTTTATTTAGTTATTTTACTTTGGTGTGTTATTGTTCCACGTCTCCAAGTGATGGTATTAAACAGAAACAGACGGCGATGCAAAGGGTGATTTTTGTTCAGTTCCTACTTCATGAATTGATTAGTTTGTCATTTTGTTGTTCAGTTATAATAAAAATTGTGTATCGATTGATGGTAGGTTAATTGAAGCATTTTAAATTTTGAAATAAAATATGCTGTTTTTGTCCTTATTGCAGCTGAGCTGTTGACCACAAACAAGTTTTCTGAATTGGCATGCTTGGCCTTGTATCTGATGTATGAGAAAAAACAGGGAAAGAAATCTTTCTGGTATCCATACATTAGGGAGCTTGATCGGCAACGAGGCAGGGGACAACTGGCAGTGGAATCACCTCTTCTATGGTCAGAATCTGAGCTGGCATACCTTGAAGGGAGTCCATTAAAGGTTTTCTGCTTCCCTCACTCCTAATTAATGCTGAACACTAAATCCATACTACTAATATTTAAAATATTAGGTTGTTTAATGCTTAATATTTTTCAAATAAATTCAGACTAACTTCTGGTGGCTGTGATTTAGGATGAAATTGTTAAAAGGATTGAAGGAATAAGAAAAGAGTATAATGAACTAGACTTAGTCTGGTTTATGTCTGGTTCTCTCTTTCAGGTAATTAAACACGCACATGAACTTTTCCAGTATAATACTTATTTAATATTTACACAAGTCATTTAGTGCTTACTTTATATGTATAATGCAGCAATACCCATATGACATTCCCACCGAGGCTTTTCCATTTGAAATTTTCAAACAAGCTTTCGCAGCAGTTCAGTCATGTGTTGTGCATTTACAGGTAAAACTTACTCATTGGTTACATATCTAAATAGATAAGAATATATGCTCAAGAAAACTCCAGAGTATATAATGGCTAACCAAATGATGATATTAATATCAGATTCAGCTCTACTTTTTGCACGTCACATTTCGCAATTATAAGTACCTCAATCGGAAATGGCGTAATCATTTATGATACAATTAAACATTAGGTCGTGGAGCTCTAAACCTAAAATTGTTCTTTCTAGTTTGCAAATATATTTAATTGATAGTTGGATTTGGTGAAGTGATGATCTAATTTAAATAGAAAATTTTACTATTGGATATTCCTTACTTTTGCATTTACACTAAATTCCTTATAATCTTTGGATAGTTGTAACCATTATATTCCCTGATCTAACACATGATACATGTATATTATGCATTTATGTATGTATTTATGTAATCTTCCTTCTCTTTATCTCTTTCAATAACTTGCCCTCTTTCAACAATGGGCGCACTTTGATTGTCTGTTTTTTTGAAATCAGAATGTTAGTTTAGCTCGGAGATTTGCTCTGGTTCCCCTGGGACCTCCTTTGTTAGCCTACTGTAGCAATTGCAGGGCGATGTTATCTGCGGTTGATGGTGCTGTCGAGCTTGTGGTTGATCGCCCCTATAAAGCCGGGGACCCAATTGTTGTGTGGTATAATGCTTGCTTCATTTGATAGCATATAATTTAAAAAAAAAGGATGTAGTAATATTTGTATTAGTAGCTTCATTATAAGATTTGTAGTTTTTCTTTAGGTGTGGCCCACAGCCTAACACAAAGTTGCTTACAAACTATGGTTTTGTTGATGATGACAATTCCAATGATCGTCTCATAGTTGAGGTATAAGTTGGACATTCTCTTTGTTTGCATCCAGTGTTTTGCTGTTTCAATTCAAATTTAACCTTGCTGATACTCCTGTCTCAGGCGGCTTTGAGTACCGAAGATCCACAATATCAAGAAAAAAGAATTGTTGCTCAAAGAAATGGAAAATTATCAATTCAAACTTTTAATGTATTGATACTAAACCCTTAATTTAATTGAAGGTTGTCTTGAGATTCTTCTCATTAACTTCTTAGCGCAACTTTGGTGCAGGTGTATACTGGGAAGGAAAAGGAAGCTGTCTTAGATATGATTCCGTATCTGCGTTTAGGATATGTTTCAGATCCTTCTGAGATGCAATCTGTCATCTCCTCTGAAGGTCCAGTTTGTCCTGTAAGTTTGTTTCTTGTGCTTTCTTTATCCGAATTTGAGGAATTTTAAGAATGCCACAGACCAAAATCTAGTTTTGTCATGGATATTAGTAAATTCAGGTTCTCTTGATGTCCTGCAGACTTGCCTATTTCATATTTTGCTCTGATCTGATCATTAAGTATTGTAATAAATTAAATCTTGTTTTAGTTCCTTACCCTTTTTCTAAAAATAGTTAAAAGTTACTATAATCTAAGAAACTGGAGAGTTAATCTTGTGATATGAAAAGTTGACTCTAATTATTCGTTCTAGATGAGCCCATGTATGGAGCGGGCCGTGCTGGACCAACTTGCTGATTATTTCAATTCCCGGTTGGCTGCCTACCCTACAACCTTGGCTGACGATGAATCTATGGTACTATTTGTTTGAATTTGAAATTGACCAATATTTTTCAACTTTTCACTTATAATTTATATGCTGCTTTAGCTGGCAGATGATAGTTTAAATCCAAAGAGGCGAGTTGCTACTCAACTTGTACGGCTAGAAAAGAAAATGCTTCATGCATGTTTGCAGGCAATCACGGATTTCATAAACCAGCTACCAGACCACAGTGTATCGCCATGCCCTGCTCCTTATGCACCTTCATTAAAATAAAAGGTCCAACTCTCTCCTTTGCAATTGAACATCTTTATAATTTTTTTCTTGAACTTTTCAGTAATTCCTGAATTATTTTGTTATCTGCTTTTTAGGATAGTATGTACAGTATAATATGGATTATATGATCCAGTTAAGTAAAATTGATTTTTTTTTATAAAACTATTTTATGCCTCCTATTAAATGTCATGGAAATGAATGGAAAATTTAATCTGGTCCTTGGTTAATACAATTGCCCCTCTGGGCACGTTTTGTATCGTGGCATCGTTTTCTCTGCCACTACGCATCTTATCACGTGCATGTTTCGTCTGCCATTATGAGCAAATAATTGTAAGAATCCCCTAATTTAGATTGCAAAAGAGACTTAGGTCTAAATACCAGTTGGAAAAGACCAGAGTTATACAAATCAGCTTGGAGGATACTCAATCCCCCAAGCTCTAAGCTTAGACTGATTGTGCGTTGGCCTTGTATAGAGCATAAAGTTAAGGTTCATATTTTTCAAATTCATCAAGAAACCGTAATATAATAGTTGAGAAAATGAAAATGTTACGACAAATAAATCAATATATGCAAATAAATATACAAGTAGAAAAGGAAAAAAAAACCTAATGTGTGTATGGGATTCTTTCCTCAATCGGGCTCCGACCTAGATCCACCAACGTACTTCGACTCAAATCCACCAACTTGCTCCAACCAAACACTATCCAGGATTAGACCCAGACCCACCTGTATTGGCCGAGACACTTGAATGGCCGCCTTGAAATTCCATATGTCCTAAAACTGTCATAATATTAATAACGGTTGTATAGCAGAGATAGTCCAACCTGAACCTGCAGGTGTGGCATATCATGTTGATTCCTTGACACATGAAAACACAAGTGTTTAGTAAAGCTTGCTTTCTTCCTTGGTTCACTTGCCCTTTTCGGTCTCTTGAGACATCCTATCTTATTGCCGTTTTGTTAAACTCACAGAAAGACAATTTTGGATTGGAGGAAATCGGTTTTCTTTCAAATACCCTATGGAGCAAAGAATAAAAATGAGGTCCAGCAGCCTATCACGAGTGGTGAGAATTAAAGAACACATTGGCAGGTCTGGTTCGGAGCAAGTTGGTGGGGATGGGGCTCCGATGAGAAGCCCCTAATGACGGAGGGAGAGTATCCTCTATGCACTAACTTTTTTTTTTTTTCTTTTTGTACAGTTATCTATATATATTTTTTAAAATAATACTCTTTAATCCTATTTATAAGAGAAAGTTTATTTTTCAGATTTATTGAATAATCAATATATTTGATTTATATAATAGACTAGATACACTAATTATTCAATTAATTTAAAAAGTAAATTTTCTCTTATAAATAAGATCACCTATTTATAAGAGAAAATTTTACTTTTCAGATTTATTGAATGATCAATATATTTGATTTATTTTGATTTATATAATAGACTAGATACAGTGATTATTCAATTAATTTAAAAAGTAAATTTTCTCCTATAAATAGAATCACCTATTTATAAGAGAAATTTTACTTTTCAAATTTATTGAATAATCAATATATTTGATTTATTTTGATTTATATAATAGACTAGATACACTGATTATTCAATTTTACTTTTCAAATTTATTGAATAATTAATATATTTGATTTATTTTGATTTATATAATAGACTAGATACACTGATTATTCAATTAATTAAAAAAGTAAATTTTCTCTTATAAATATAAATACCTATTTATAAGAGAAATTTTACTTTTTAGATTTATTGAATAATTTATGTATTTGATCTATATAATACACTAGATACACTTATTATTCAATTATTTTTTAAAGTAACTAGTAAAGGACCCGTGCGTTCGCACGGGTCACGCTAAGTCGATATAAATAATAAATAAATATATAAAGATAGTTAATAAATATATACAAAAGATACACAAATTAAAAAGAAAAAAAATTTGAAATTATAATTGTTATATAAATATAAATTTAATTTAGTTAGAAATATATACTTAGTAAAAAAAATAAATGAAATAATTTTAGTCATCTACTCATGCATTTATACGGATCGCGCAATATCATTATAAATAATAAATAAATATAGTATAGTGATGGTTAAGAAAGTAGATAAAAGATATATAAATTAAGTAATCTCGACCCGTAAAAAAATGTATAGTTTAGTTTAAAATTAAATAAAATAATTAATTAGTCATCTACACGTGTGTTCGTATAGGTCGCACAATATTGTCAGAAATATTAAATAAATATAGTGCTTTGATGGTTAAAAAAATATAATATTTGAAATTCTAAATGTCATAGAAACATAACATTAATTTAAAGTGTTTAAAAAAATTTCACTTTGATTTCATATTCTTGTATTTTATTTTATAAGTTAGTTGTTTAAAAAATTTTGATTTTTAATTATAAACAAATTGAGTTAAATGTTTTAAAAAATTCAAAAAAAATAATATATGGATTAAAAACCTATATTTTGTCGGCCCGTTACAACATATGATATATAATATCTGTTCAATTTAAGTCAATATTTTGTCGGCCCGTTAGAAAAATAGGTTCGGCCCGTCGGACGTGCCTATAATATTTAAATTTTTTTGAATTGTAAATTTATGGATTCTATTGATATTATATGATTTTATGATCATATATTAATTAAATATTTAATGATATGTTTTAAAAATAATCATAATGATTGTGCCAATGAATTTAATTTATAAATAATAAATAAATATATAACGATGGTTAATAAATATATATAAAAGATACGCAAATTAAAAAGAAAAAATATTTGAAATTATAATTTTCATATAAATATTAATTTAATCTACTTAGAAATATATACTGTAGAAAAAATAAATGAAATAATTAAGCAGTCATTTACCTGTGCGTTCGCATGGATCATTTTTTTTGAAGAAGCTAAAAAATATATTACCAACAACCGAAAATTCCTTCAAGCACAAGACGTTCGCATGAATCATTCACCATCGTTATAAATCTACCATGAGTAATCATCTACCAGTGTATTCACATGGATTGTACAATGTTATAAATAATAAATAAATATAATGTATGTGATTATATTTATTTGATTTGGTAACAGGTATTAAATGATCTAATTTTTTAAATATAAAAACAAATTGTCATCGTTAAGAATAAATATATTATCTTTCCCAAAATAAATATATTATACTTATAATTATTAAAAGTCAATATATTTTAAATCATAGGCCAGTTTATATATTAATAAGTGTAAATATGATTTGCATATTGTTAAGACCAAATCAAAATATAAAATTAAATATTAAAAAGTAATTTGAATAAAATAATTTGAATAAAGTAATTGGAATAAATTAATTTGAATAAAATAACTTATACTATATATTTTATCGTTATTTTATTCGTCAGAAAAAGCATTTGGGACTGTAATTAATGATGGTTAAAAAATTTTAAAATATTCAAAACATTCAAATTTTTGTTTTTGCAAAAAGAATAATAAATGTTTGTTTTTGCACTTCTTAACATTTAAGACCACTATAAATACAATAAATACACCATTTCTATATATATATATATATATATATATATATATATATATATATATATATATATATATATATATATATATATATATATATATATATATATATATATATATATATATATATATATATATATATATATATATATATATATATATATATAAACTCATCGTAAAAATGTTCAAATATTACAGTACTAAATCAATTAATTTCTTATTTTTTTCAAATATTTCTTAATGATTTACTATTCTTGTATCGGGTGGTCGAAAATGTATATTTTAGTAGAACAAATAAATGATATAATTAAGTAATTATTTATCCGTCGTTCGAACGGGTCACATAATGTCGTTATAAATAGTAAATAAATATAGTATAGTGATGGTTAAGAAATGTATAAACAATATTTAAAAATTAAGTAGTTTCGGTCCGTAGAAAATGTATATTTTTGTAGAAAAAATAAATGAAATAATAAAGTATTCACCTATTCGTACGTTCACACGGTTAGCGTAATATCGTTATAAATAGTAAATAAATATGGTATAGTGATGATTAAGAAATACATATAAAAGATATATAAATTAAGTAATCTCGACTCGTCGAAAAATTTATATTTTAATATAAAAAATAAAGAAAATAAAGATATATGTCACTTTCAAATCAAAGTCAACATTAAAAAATTGAACACCTTTTTAAACAAATATGCATTAAAACTAATATGAATTAAAGTTTATAGGAATCAATTCAAATAAATTGTAATAAAAGAAAATACATCAAAATAGTCTGGAAAACAAAATCAAATTCATGAATGCCATCAATATTTTACCTTTCAAAGCTATCAATAAATTTGTACAAACTTGTATATGACACACCGTAAAATCTTAAACAATTATATAAAAGTAATGAATATTGGGTAAATCAATAGTCTAAAATATTAATAAAATCTGATAATTAATATACACTATTAATTATATTGCAATTCAGATGAATATTATAATAAAAAAAGTTTTAAAATAAAGAGAATAAAATTTATGCAATTGAAATGAATATTATAATTAAAAAAGTTATATTAAATAAATCACTTATCTTAATCTTTATTAAAAATAAGATAATTATTTTATATTAAAAATACATATTTTTTCATTTTTTTTAAAATAGTTGAAAAATAGTAGTACTAATAAATAGTCTAATCTAATTTTTAGATTAAAAATTATATAATAACACATAAAATTAACTCTCTTAAAGCATAGTTTTTTAGATACATAAAACTTTGTAAAATTATTTTTATTGTTATTGAAATAATTTTCTTGTTTTTTTGTTGAATAGTATTTTATTTTTGAAGAATATAAAAAATAAATTTACCTAATAATTTTATAATTTTTTATATATAATGTAGATTGTTTTGTCAATAAATCAATAATTTTATTAAAATGTTTAGTTGTAAATAAAAATTCAAAGTGCATGGTGACTTTTCCTTTTCCTCCATCTGACCTTTTCTTGACTTTTTCTTTTCCTCCATCTTACCTTTTCTTGACTTTTCCTTTTCTCCGCGTGACTTTTCCTTATGTATCTCATTTTCCCTTATGTATATCATTTTCTCCTAATCTCCTTGTACGTTTGATATTATGATCCATTGTACAATAATTATAAAAAGCATGATTGAATACACTTTAATGTGTGAAGAAATTTCAAAAGTCATAAAATATTGTTGGAATCAAAGAATACTTTGGTTATTGTGTGAAAGAAATATGAAAAGGCATAGAAATGGTTGGAACCACAAAAATTTAATCGTGGGAATTGATAAAAAGTTAAGTCTCTATGTTTTCCACAGTGCAGGCCATGTGGGAAAATGTAAAGATCAATATGGCTTAACAGTATTTGCCCAATAAATTCGTGTACCTGCAATGGTAACATTACAAAAATCTAAATTTATTTGCACTATTAATTAGTCTGCCATTTTAATAATGATTATAGCAGATTTTTTAAATTAATTTAATCTTTAACGTAAAATGACATTTAAGGGTACTAAATGAGGCTATTAAACTATATTAATTAAGTTAATTACGTAAATTGGAAGTATATTATTTTATTATTAAATTTGAAGATTTGATATAATAATAAAATATTAATTATTAGTTTTTCATAAATATTAAGTACATAATAAAATATAGAATATAATTTATGCAATTCAAATGAATCATTATTGTTGTGTAAATAAAAATGATATAGTTCATGAAAAATGGGATAAGTCATTATGCAATTCAAATGAATCATTATTGCATTATAAACCAAATATATATTAGGCGGGTATAGGAAATTTATGGATTCTATTGATAAACCTATAATTTTTAAATTCTTCTTGTATAGTAAATTTATGGATTCTATTGATACTCCCTCCGTCCCAAAATAAGTGTCATAGTTGACACTTTCACACAGATTAAGAAAATGTAATAAATGAAAAAGAGAGAATGACAATTTTACCAAATTATCCTTATTTGTTATTGGTGTATTCTTATCATCATTAATGTAATGTGAGAGAAATAGTAAATGAAGAGTATTAATTAGAGGGTATAATTGGAAGATAAAAACTAAAATTGTATTGGGAATTAAAAGTGACACTTATTTTGGGACAAATAATTTTTACAAATGTGACATTTATTTTGGGACAGAGGGAGTATTAGATAATCTTATCATTTAATAGAAAATAAAATAACAATTGTTGAAAATCTTAAAAGAAAAAGTTTTTTAAAAATGGAATGTGATAAGTAAATTGTAAAAATATCATATGAATATAAAATTCAGACTTTGATCTTCTCCTTCAATATTCTCCTTCCGTCTCCATCCTCTTTATCTCTCTTAATTTTACTCTCACTCATCCTTAAAAAGCATAAAATAATCAAGAGAGAATAAGATTAAGAGAGATAGAGAGGGTGGAGAGGGAAGAAGGGAATATTGAAGGAGAGGATCCAAAGTGATAAAATTCATATACTATGAATCTTATAACTTAAAATATTAGGTTATTTCTCAAGTAAAAGTAATTTGTTTCAAATTCGGTATTGTATAACCCGCATTGTATAACCCGCAAGATGAAATATTATATTATCATATTTATATACTAACTCTCCATCACAATTATCCATCAACCATCTAAGATATCGATACTAAAAAAAAGATTGGTACGTCAACATTACGACTTTATTAAATTAGAATATAAAAACCTTAATTATTAGAATATAAAAACCTTAATTAGTCAAATATTTTAAAAACTGATAGTATTGTGTTAATACTGACATGTGAGATTAAACATTTTAAAAAAAATAACTTGTGACTTGAAATAATTTTAATATTTAAAGTAAATACATAAAAAGATTGTTTGATAAATAATTTATTATTATAGTAATTTTAAAGTATTTAAATTTATATTATTTTGATTATTTTAAAATAATTTGATTTGAAAATTAAGATAGACCTGAATCTGAATATAAAAAAATCTAAAATTTAAGTGAAGTTGAAAAGAGATAGATCTGAATCTGAATCTAAAAAAATTGAAAATTTAAATGAAATTGATAAAGAGACAGATCTGAATCTGAATATATAAATAAAAAAATGAAGGTAAAAGTTATGAAGAGTTTTCAAATGAAGGTAAAGGTAAAAAGATGATGATTACGAAAAGATAATTGTTATTAATTCATATACGTATATGAATTAATTTTTTTAAAGATAATATAATATTTTTAAACAAAACTATAGCATGGTCCGTCTACAAATTTATTCGTAAGAATTAAACTATTAAATAATAATACCAAAACTTTCATATAAGAAATATTTTTATAATATAAATTATTTATTATTTATATATATTTTAGGAATAATTTATATATATTTTAGAAATAAAAATCGGATAATGAAATATTTATCTACAAACGCTCAATGTGGCTGAGCATTGTAAAATTTGAAAGCTTCTTTTTGGGAACTTCATAGGGTATGCACGCCTAATGAATAGTATCTATTTTATTTATTTTGGAAAAAACATTTGGGACTATCATTACTAATTGTTAAAGAAAATATTAAAATATTCTAAAAAATCAAATCATTTTGAATTAAGAAAATTAATGCGGCCATAATTACATAATTTCACAATATTAAAATTAATGCTTCCATAGTTACAAAACTTCACAATATTAATTATTATTAATATATATTAATTACATGAAATTACATTTATATTATAAAAATAAACACAAAAACTCTGAATTCTTTAAATATTTGATATTGCCTTTTTTTTTTTGGAATATTACGGTAATGTACATGGGTCTCCATCACTCCAATTGCTCAAACTCCCACTATTATCAGTCAAATTGCTTAATGTTATTGGCTGTATCGACTGCAGGTTAGTGAAAAGAAACTATGTTAATGTCATATCAAAGAAATAAGAATGAAAAAAATACCTTTAGTACAATCAATTTTTTGACTAACAGCCAATAGAAAATAGAAGCAAAGAACCAAAATAATAAATTGTTTAGAATAATTTCATATCCAGAACTCTTTGAAAAGAACTTCTTCCCTCAACCTATAATAAACAGCTTTGGAAACTGTTTCAACATCATTGTACTTGGAAAAAAAATTAGAACCAATAATAAAAAAACTGGTGAGATCAAAATATAGATGAAAAACAATTACAAAAATGTCTCTGTGAAACCCTTTATCTTGTTGCGTAATACACGTTTATAAGCAAAGTAGATCTAAGAAGAAGACATAAAATGTGTTGCAAAATAACTAAGTTCAAATAAAAAATATTAGTTTGAATAAGAATATAAAAGAATGAGAAAACTCACCAAAAACTCTTCCTTTAGATTTGATTATTTGATTACGATGAAACATGATTTTTTCTCTAAAAACTCTTCATGCAAATCTGATTCGAGAAAAAAAACCCAATATTTGCGGATCTGAAACCAACCAATATTGGCAGATCTGATTCTGATGGAAGCGCAGATCAGGAGGGGTTTGTTAGTCTCCATATCCATGACTTTGATTTCTTCCACCTCTACGCCCTTGAATACTTGAGTTGATTTCAATTTTTTCCCATAAACTCTTCCTACAGATTTGATTATGATGAAACATCAATTTTTTTCTAGAAGCTCTTCATGCATATCTGATTGTAAAAAACTAAAAACATATATTTGCAGATCTAAAATGAATATTTGCGCATCACGTCCTTGAAAACTTCGATCCATAAGTGTCCCATAGACTGCAACTCATAACATTATTCCGAGTCATAGGATTCTGGAAAAAAACAAATAGATCAATTCTGTAAAACAATGGCAATAAACATATATGAAGAAGAAGGAAAAAATAAAAAGCATGGAAGAAGAAGAAACTATTCGATGAATATATGAAGGAGCCAAAGAGTACCAATTTTTTTTCTTCAAAAGGGAATAACTTTATAGATGGAGGAAAGGAATTGGAAGGGACTCAGAGTAAAAAGCAGTGTATTTTCAATGCTTGTGAAAACTAAAGCGTGTAATGATGGAATAAAGTGTGTTCCAATAAAAGGATTTCAATTAATTAGGGTTGTAGCAATAAAAAACGTAAAACATTAATGAAAATGCAATTAACCCGTAATGACAGTTTTATCCTTAAAATGAAAGTAATCTATGGATTAATATGGGATAAGGACGTAATTAACAGAGGCATTACTTTTCTTAGTATAGTATTGATTTAAATTTTCTCTTATAAATAGGATCACCTAGAGTACCATTTAATTTTCTCCTTGATGAATGTGAAAAACATATAATCATTACTCTCTGGCTCATATTGTATAACTAGGAGTTTTGTGACAGAAAACGTCTAGTTCCAATTCTCCTTAGTTAGCTAAAATAGGGGGTTTGCGTATACAGTAATACCATCCACAGTGGTAGCGAAAACGTCCGCACCATTCACTTTATACTAATGAAACAATAGTATTTAAAGAGACCTCAAGTCATATATTGATTATTTAAAGCATCTCCAATGGTGCAATCCATTTTTGGGTTCTTTATGGGTCCCACTAGCCACATCATCTTAAAATAATTTTTATAATTTTTATTTTAACTGTATAATTCTAAAAAGTTATTATTGGGCCCACAACTTTACCTCATAAACTAATTTGATTGGGTACCACAATTTTTTCATAGTTACATTGCAATGCAATGGTACTATGATGTGGCATGTCTAGGTGGAGAACTTATTAGAAGGAACTACCATTGGAGATGGTCTTAGAGTTCTCAGAGCTCCTAAAATACTTGTAGCGAAACCGTTGGACTTGAGTAATCAATAATCAGAATTGTCCATTAGTGTTTTCATTTTTGTAATTTTCTAGGACTTGAGTAATCAATAATCAGAATTGTCCATTAGTGTTTTCATTTTTGTAATTTTCTAATTGCTAAAAAGCTGTATAAATTGAAATGATTAAATCCAATTTTTGTTTTCAGAATGACCATGATTGCTGTACTTAGAACAAAGTTCAGATTAAAAGGGGGGTAGGTTCAAGTATCTGCTGGCCCCATCAAGTTGGGGAGCATCATTGAAGCACTTCCCTCTCTAGAATATGTTGGTCGCGCAAAAGATTCTAAATTTGAGTGTTGGAATGATAGTAATCTTTGTAAATGGAAATATGTATCACAAATTGTAATTCATTTGTGTATATATTTGTATGCAGTTCTCAGGATTATATTTGATCCCTTTTTCTTACTTTTGTACTTTGAGCCTACGCAGTGTGGTTTACTTTAAAATTGTTACAGATATGTCAAACGTCATGAAAGGTTTTGTTTGCCGAATGTGACATGACATTGGAGTGACATAAATCATCTAAATAACATGCATGAATTCTTGTTAATCCTTGTGGGGGTGATTGTTCTGGCGTAATATTTATGTTAAAATAATGGTAAATGTTCCATTAGCGAATCAGAATGTTTGGTGAAATGGTGAGATGAGATTTTGGAACGGGGGAGTAAGTTTTAGGTATGGTAGAGGGGGTTGATCTGCAAGGTTAGCAATTCAATGCTAAAGTGAGAGGTAATAAGAAGTAATGTGAGAGTGAGTGAATTTGAATATTTGAAATTATGCACTTTGCATTTATATACTAAGAGCAGTTAAAATCGTGCATGTGATGAAGTTGAAACTGTTTGCATATGATGATGCTGTCTGTTGTGTGGATAATTGTCATATTGGATCGGATCAGACAATGATTGATGTGTTGGAAAGTGGAATTGTTTGCTTCATGTTAGAATGAAGGTCTATTTGCTCTGCGTGTCTTTCACTCGAGATTCTGCTTGCGTGTGATGATGCTACCTATTGTGTGGATACCTGTCGGATTGAATCAAACAATGATGTGTTGGAGGGGAGAATTTACTTTGAATCAAACAATGATGTGTTGGAGGGGAGAATTTACTACTTCAGGTTAGAATGAATGCCTACTTGTTGTGCCTCTTTCACTCTAGATTTGCTTTTGATTTTGAGTGTTTTTCTATGGGACTTTGTTAACTGCTCAAAACCAAATAGAACTAGGGACAATACAAATCATCTTATAATAACTATGTTGATTTATGATTTATTTTTCTGTTGGGAAAATTAAGGAGTTTCCTACACATGAATGATGATATTTTTTAGGGTTAATACCTATTTTCACCCCTGCCATATGGGGTTGGTTCGAAAAATCCCCCTGCAAAAAAAAAAGTTGCAAGAATTTCCCTAACATTTGAAGATTCTCTCGTTTTAAATCTTGTAACAATTTTATTTTTGAAACCAACCTTGCCACTTGAAGGACTCTATCATTTTGAACCCTGCAAATTACTTTTTTTAGTAAAATCAACCTTGCACGTCATATTCCATAGAGTTTAAAATGACATAATCTACAAGATTGTAGGGTTCAAAATGACTGAATCTTCAAATGACAAGGTTGGTTTTAAAAACAAATATTTTACAAGGTTTAAAACGAGAAAATCTTCAAATGTTAAGGGAATTTTTGCAACTTTTTTTTTTGGCAGGTTTTTTTTTTAAACCAACCCCATGATGGAACGATACTCATCATGCTGATTTAGTAAAGTGAAGATATAACCATTCTAACAAAGAAATAAACCGTTCTATAACGTCTAACATGCTTCACTTTGCAATTAAACTAAGAGGATGTGAGAATACATTCCATAGGCTAGTGGGGTATAAACAACAAGGATATTACAATCATCATCATTAAATCAATCATACAATTCAAACGACATAAATAATCAATTAACATATGCAAATAGAAATAGGTATGTAATGTTTATTTCCTCTACTCTCATGTGTTTGGTACCAATTTATCGAATATTCAAAGGTATGTTACTGAGGTATCCCAACTCGTTATTTGGACCGAAGTCCTACTCGTCACTAGAACGAAAAACTTACCAAATATGTAGTTATGTTAAAACACTTGGATTGATAGGATATTTAGAAGTAACTGACAAACCACTTAGGTTGAATGAAGTAGAAATTATACTTGGATTGATAAAAAAACTTGGAGTTTTAGAGAAGTGACATGAGAGATTTTTGGCGTGTTTTTGTTGAAAATGGAAAAGGGGAGAAGTCTGACGCGTATTAGACTAACCATTTGTCTGGAGGTGTACTTTTCGTATCTTTTACGAATATCCATTTCAGTTTAATTTTTGGCAAAAATGAAGGTGTGACTTGCTTCCGAATGAAAATGTTGTGGAATGAGGTGTGTTCAAAAATGCGTGTTCGAATTCCAGAATTTTTTTATATTTCACACACACTCCTAAGAAAAGTAATGCCCTAAAACAAATACGAGCTTTCGTTTGTTGGTAAGAAAAGAATTTAATTTGTCACCCCCAACTTATATCCGACACTCTCACATATTACATGCTTTTACCATTGTACCATTGCCTAAAGTTATCTGTTTTCAAAAGGTATGAAGATGTATAAGAAGTTTCAAACTATACCAGAAATTTAGTAAAAATATGCAAATCGAAAACTTCACAAAGAATACCGTAAATTTTTTATTTAGTTTGAAGAATTACTAACATTTTAAAATTTCCAGTAGTGTCATACTAGAATTTTTGGAATTTTCGGTATGTACCAAAAAGTTTCAGAAATTATGAAAAATTGGGTAGACAGTTAGTTATTGATTTTTTTTTCATTTATTTTCTGAAATAAATAACCTGATAAAATAACTACCCGATAAAATAAATACCTGATAAAATATATACATAAAATGTAAAATGTTTTATGTATAGGAATACAAAACAAATCATGATAACTTCTTAACTTCGTCTTCTCAGTGCCTAATGCATCCAACATATGCTGCTTCCATGCTTTTGCATCTTCACTACAGTTCTGTCTCCAATGGTCAGTGACGGGAGGCAATGGACAATCAAGTTTTAACTTTAAATGAACTCAATGATTGTTGTCGACAAAACCAACAACAATGATTTTAGGCCTACCCATATACATAGATAGAGTTACGACAAGGGGGACAATGTGATGTTAAGTCTCTTGAACATAGAGTCAAATACGACACTGTATCTACAAGCAATAGGGTAACTCATACCAGGAATCGTCATCCATTTATCAATAACCTGCACACCCATAGTAGCTACTCTTAAAGCACTCCTAACTGTAGGACAGTGTCATAGAACAATTTGGAATTCAATTGAGAGTGTTGATGAACTTGAGTATCTAACTGCGTTCAAACCAAAAACCACGACTCTTTGCTCCATTCAAGTAGAGTTGCAATAGCACGAAAACCACAATTTCCATCGTCACTAACATCAACAATGTCATCAATGTTTGAATGTAGGGAATCAGGAAACTGAGACAAGTAAACATCTCTCGAAGATGCGGTGGTCGGTTGATTTCAAGCCGCCATACTTGACGATTGACGTCTAGTTAGTTTTGTGCATGATTTCTTCGTAGTCTGACTCTCCAACGAGCCCTTAGTATACACCCATTGTGAAGGATCACAATGCATATCACTCATTTGATCTTTTCTGCTCTTCTTAACTTCCCTCTTTGGCTTGTACTTCACCGATGATTGACATATAAAAGTTGTGGATGAATGTGTTAATTTCTGAACCTTTTTCTTCAACACTCTCTAGCATACAATATCCAAAGTATTAAAATATGTCTTTAAATCTTCATACTTTTCTTGTAAATCTAACCGTGTACCATTATCTTCATGAGTGACCTCACGTTCTTTAATGTGTATTTCTTCCAAAATACATGAATTGATTCTAAATGAACAAGATCACCTTGTATTTGGAAATCAACAAGTTCACGTGCACATGGTAACTCACGTGTTGTTGTAATGAAGCAACCACATGCATCTTGGTTGGCACCAACAAATTTTACTCTTTCATGCTCATTTTTAATGTGATGTATACAATTTCTTGAAACGAAACAAACACTCTGATTGAACCTAGTTGCAACTTCAACATGATGTTCACAACATCCCAACTTCGGCATAAATCTTCCTGGCTCGTAGTCAACATGATGTTTAGTCTCCAATGAGCAGACTCCACCTTAAAAACCATAAATAGAAATATATGTTAAATTATATTTAGTAATGTAATAACTTCAAACTCACATCCATGTACCTGTTCATTGTTGTGTTTCATAAATGAATGACTCTATTAGTCCAAGCAGCAACAAACCTTTCTTTATAAGATGTGAATCGTGTTTCACTCACATACTTAACAAATAAAGGGATATCATCACAAACAACCTCAAAATGCTTCAAGTGTTCCACAAGCTCAATACCTCTATTTAATTACATGATGTTGTTCCATAGATCCATCACATGTTCTTGTTTTTCTGATTTAACATACTCCTTACACTTCATACTAATAGTTTTTGAAATATGGAACAAATACAACATATGAGTTGAATTAGGAAACACAACTTCCATGGCCTTCATCAGTGCACGTTCCTTGTCTGTCACCATAACCTTTGGTAGAAAATTCTCAGTTAGTTGAATAACTCTTTGAGCTTCTCTAGTTCACATGTGAAGTTCTACTTCCTTTCATGTTCCAAATAAGCGAAGCCAATCGAAAACGTCAACTTCGTTGACGTAACACCAACAATTTCAACAGGGCCGACCCAATCAATCCGGAGGCCCTGTTTTAATTCAATAAATGAGCCTAAATCTAAAAAATATATAACTTTTAATAATAAAAAACGCACCAAAAATAAAATTATATATATTAATTAAATGAAACAACGAAAAATTCAAAGTATCGTTTAAACTAATAATATCTTTTTATACAAGATAAAGTTTCTAACTACTTAAAAAGAGCCTTCCTCCGAACGCTCTATGAGATATACATAAAATAAAATGCAATAAAATTAATTCTTTTTTATTTTATTTTGCTATTTTTAATATTTTGAATTTCAATACCTAAAAAGCTCTTACTTGTAGTAAATTTATAGCAAAGCAATAATTCAAATAAACATTGTACAGTGCACACAAATGAATGCTATTATTATGAACTATTAAAATTATTGAGAGACACACAATAAGTAGCTACTTTCGATGAGTTATTATTAACACTACTATGAGATACACAAATGGTTTCTAACTTTTTTTTCTTTGACAACTAGCTACATTCTATTCTTCATTCTAGATTCTTCATTTATTTTTAATGTAAATTAATCAAAAATACAAGTAATCAAAAGTATAAAATAATCTCATTCGTTTATTCTATTACAATTCTTCTTTTCTTCTCTCTTCTTTGACAACTAATACCACTTTTCTTTCTCTTATTCTATGTCTCTCACATATACAAGTTTACCTAGGGATGTCAATGAGGCGGAGGCGGGGGATACACATTCCCATCACAATCCCCGCCCTCGAATTTATTCCCCATTCCCACTCCGGGTCCCCGCTACGGGGGAATTTTCTCCCTCATCCCCGTCCCCGCGGATCCCCGCGGGTCCGCACGGATCCCCGCGGTTCATGCGGAGATCCATAAACATGATTTTTTATTTTTTATTTTAAATCAAATTAATAGTAAAAGCTTCAAAAACTAACCACAAAAAATTTAGAAATTATTCCTTTATGATAAATATATTGTTTTAACAATATTTAACCTATAATATTGAGTGTCATGACCACCAAAATTTCAAGAAAAAATTGAAATAATCATTTAGATCCCACTCTTTTACAAACAATACATATATGTTTTTAATTTTTGTATAAGATTAATCATATGAAATGAAAAATAAACTTACATAACTATTTAAAACTATACATAAATTCAGGACATTATGCTATTTTAGGCGGTGCGGGGATTCCACGGGACGGGGGATATTTACGCCACCCCCGTTCTCGAAGTGTCTTCGGGGAGACTTTGTTCCCCATCCACGTCCCTGTGGGGGAAGATTCCCCGTCTATGGGGCCCCAAACGGGGAATCTCCACGGGGATCCCCGCTAATGGAGGCAAGTTGACATCCCTAAGTTTACCCATTGAAAAACCACGTTCACAATCAAATAAACAAACCCAGAAAAAGAAAAAGGAAACATTAAGAGAAAGAAACAAAAGACAAACAAACACCTACAACTTTAATTATTCTTGCAATTTTGTTTAATCCATCATCTCTCTATCTCTGTTCTTTCTTTAATTTTAGAAGTTTTTTTTTAAAAAAATAGAGAACAATCAAAGCAAGATGAACAATTTTGATTTGAACAAATTTACCGTTGCACTCGTTCGTGATCTCTCGTATTATTTTGTTTCATGTTTCCTCGTAACGTATTGATTGTTTTGTTTCGCTTTTGCCGTCGTTTCGCTTTTGCCATTTCGTTTTGCCGTTCCCCTTGGAATGAGAAGAGAAAACATATATTTTACTTTTCTGAAATGTTTTGTTTTAATTATATAATTTATATTTAACAAATAAAAAAAAGGCCCCAAAAATTTGGGGCCTAATGCTATAGCCCCTGTTGCACTGGTGAAAGGTCAGGTCTGAATCTCAAATAGTGGTAGCCGATACATGTAGGATGACAATGCACAATCAATACCTAACTTAATAATAATCAAATAAATCAAATTATGTATTTTTAAAGTAGTGATAGCCATTTCATATTTGTTTTGTATATGCAATAAAAAATCAACAAATGAAACATATTCAACAACTTCACTGAATTAGGATGTGTTCAAAAGATATCAGCAACAACATTTGAGTCGTCTCTATTTCTGGTCCAGCACATGTATTTCTCTCCATGAATAAGGCTTTACAACATTTACATTTTCGTCAATTGACCTCTCTTGCTCGTGTTGTATGTAGCTCTAGCCTTATACACTTGGATAACACTCGTGATGTTTTCTGAATCTTTTTCTTTCAAAGCAGTAATTATGTACATTTACTCCGTCATGTCATCCTCGAACGGCCTTTCATGATCTTTTAGACGAATCAATATGTCATGTCTAGGCATGGCAACGGGGCGGGTCGGGGATGGTTTTTACCTCCCCCAAAACCAAACCCGAATCCCCAATCAATCCTCGTTACCCTCCCCAAACCCAAACGGGGATGGGGAATTCAAACCCAAACCCGTCCTTAACGGGTTCGGGTTGGGTTCGGGTATCCCCGCCCCGCCACCATGTATTTCGTAAAATCAATTTTTTTAATAAAAATATTGATTTTTTTCAAAAATCAAATTACATTATAAATAACAAAATAAAACAATTTCAAAAAATTTGATACATATATTTAAAATAATAAATACAAATCAAATTATTAAAACATTAGCCACATATTTAATAATATAAATTATGAAATATAAATAATAATGTACATATTGAAATAAACGGGGCGGGTTCGAGGACGGCTACTAATGTCCCCATGTTTTCTAATCGGGGAAAACCTAAACCCGAACCCAAACCCAGTTAAAGCGGGTTTTCCCCGTCAACTTCGAGGCGGGTTCGGGTGGGTACCCGTGGGTCTGGGTTTTATTGCCATGTCTAGTCATGTCTATCTAAATCCTTAGATAGTTGATGTCCATCTAAATCCTTTCATGATCTCCCAGAAAATTACCAGAATTTTTAGAATTTCCGTTATTTCTTCACCGACAATTTCAAAAAATTGGTAAAATTGTATATTTTTTTCCAAATTATACAGAATTTTGTTATATTTCACATAAAAATGCGATTTTTTTACAAAATACAAAAAAAACCGTATCGAAAGTTTTAAAAACAACTACTGAAAAATTTGAAATTTTAAGTTTAGTAAAAATGAAATTTTTGACCAATTATAATTTTTAAATGATAAATAACACAAGGGATATTATTGTCAATAGAAAAATATGTGGGGTGTGGGTATAAAATGTATAAAATAGGAGATGGCAGGTTAAATTCTCGTAAGAAAACCAACGAATAAAGCCCAAAAAGCCCATAAAAACTATCGTGGCTACAGCGAAAGTAGCGTTTGTATCGTTCCTCGTCTCTGTTTCACTGCTTCTCCTTCACCTTCTCTCTCTATTCTTCATTCGATCTTCAATCCCAATCGCGCTCACATTCGTAAGTCCCTCTCCGCATTTTCTATTCAATTTCTTACAGCATTTCTCTTTCTCATTCATCGTTTAGCTATCACCTCAACTCGGATCTGTAACTCATTTTTTGAATTTTTGAATTCTTAGAGTTTTCAATTCTAATTGCACTTGATTAAGCATTGATTTCATAATATCGTTATATAGCATAGTTGGGACTGAAAATTCAGAAAATTTGTAATATCGTGATATAGCATTGTTTTCAATTCTTTGAATTTTTTCATTCTTTGATGTAATTGTGATATAGCATAGTTGGGACTGAAAATTCATAATATCGTGATTGTGATGTGACTGAATTGAATTAAATTCACAATTTTCCCTTCAATTATTTAATGTGTTAGTTGTAATTTTATGTTATAAATGCTACTATTTTATCCGTAAATGCTATTCAATTTCACTCATGTCATTCTTAGTTTTGTATTTATGAAAAGGGAATGAGGTTCCGTTAGGTGAGTATTAATAGTTTTTCAGTTATTTTTTAATAACGTTATAAAGTGTGCATGTGTCAATACGACATGTTCTCATTGGATGTAGGTGTAAAACCAATTCACACCTATAGTGTATAGGGAATGAGATCTTTTGTTTTGTTTTTTTGTTTTTATAATTTGGGTTAGGCAAAACAAAGAGTTCGAAAGGGAATAATTTTTTGTTTTGTTTGTAATTAGATTAGATTTATTGGATTTTCATAATGGTTTACATGAATGATATTGGATTGGATTTTCATAATGGTTTACATGAATGATATTGGAAGCTTGTATAATAATGAGTGCAATAATCTAGGATTGTTGTAATGAAGTGGCAGTTTGAATTTGACGCATTATTTGCAGTTGCTGTGTTTGAAGAGCAATAGTCCTTCAGTGATAGATATTAGCATGACGTTTTTAATGATTTGTGCAGATGATAGTCTTTTCTTAGCGGTTTTTTCGTGGTTCAAGTAAACCTTTCTTAGTGGGATAAGATACTATCAGACACTTGGGTCTTTAACATTTAAGGTTACATCATATTCTACATGTGTCGTGGAGTTTTAATTTTTGTTATGTGTTCCGCAAGGAACATGTTGGAGCTCTGTCTTTATGAAACTCATCCTTTTTGTCTATCTTGTTGATCTATTCCTTATTCTTATTGTCAATATGTTACGCCATGAATTTGATTACATTCCTACATGCAGATTATTTAAAGTGATTTTGTTTGATAGGTCATCTCACCATAATCTATAATTTTAAATCTGCTAGCGTTTCTTCTCCAATCTTCATTTTAGGGTTCAGTTTTCATATTTTTTTGTTGCAGAAGCTGCTACTAATATTTTTTATAGCTATTGCATTATTTGATGATTGCGTCATTACAATTGATTTTATGATTATGTATGGAACTTTATCATTGATACTTAGTTGGATTTATTAAGTTACTAATCTATCTATTGTTTCTTTTTCATATATGAATGGTTACCAGTGTGGATTGAGATGGCTGGAGGTGTTATTCAGCAGTTATTGAGGAGGAAACTCCAATCTCATTCTCCTGTAAGCATTAGCTCCTCTCTTTGTGATAGTTTTGTTGGTTTGTGAATATTTAGGACTATGCTTCTTGTTCTTGCATTCTGGAACTTAAAATGAAGACCCTTAGACTAAACGTTAGGCATTGGGGGAAAAAAAAAAGATTTTTTGCCATACAAATTTGAAGGAAAGGGTACATTGGTTTATCTGGAAGTTGTTATTGCTATGCACTTTAACTTTTTTATATCTTTGAGCAATATTTTTTTCTAATAATCCAATTTATCATTTTCTCTCTCTAGGAGTCTCATATAGAATAAACTTCAACACAGCATAGTGTTTATTAGTGACAAAAAGGGATTCATTATGGAAAGCATCCGCCATAAAAGTATGATGGATGTGTTGCAGCCTTTGGCAGAAGCATGATGGCTATAATAAAAAAAAATAATACAGTACCAAAAAGTATAAAAAACACGGCAAAATATAATAATTTAAGTTAACAGCCCATGTCCAGAATAATAAACTAGAAACATGTTGTGAAAAATGGTACTTTAATCAAAAGTCCACTATGCCATACTACCTACCACCATGGCCCCCATTTGGCAAAACTACCATAGCATTATTGTGCATTCAAAATACAACAAGAGTATGTGAAGTGCGGTGCTTTCATGAACTTGACCTGTAAAATAAAATCGTAGGAGTGTACGTCATACAAAAATAAGGTTAACAGGATGTCTAAATTGTTAATAAAATTTCACAAGCAATAGGTATGTTTTACAGCATGGTATGCTTCTTAGGATATAATGGTGTACATCCAAATAGTAGTCCATATCAAAACACAACACTTAGTCCTTATCCTCTCATCTCCAATTATTACTTGGGTAATGCATCTACTCCTTTTGACAACAAATGAAAATAACATAATGACAGCACTGAAATTGAAAGAATTGAAGATAAACAGAATTTGAGTTTGAAATAATCCTGGAGGTAGGAACAAAACTTAACATGATTCTCCTTCAAATTGCCCAGTACCCTCTTTTTCATTGACAACATCATTCCTGCATGATGGGTTGATGATGCTGGGTTGACTATGGATGCTGGGTTTGCAAAAGAGGCATTTGTGTTAAGCACTTAGTTGCCACTTGCCAGTTGAAACTTCATTAAATATTTTATGGCATGGATCAATGATAATACTGTGCAATTTTTCCTGCAATGTTTATAATGCCCCTTAGCATTATTTGCTACATGCAGTGTCTTTACAATTTGCCAACAGACTGTGCCTTAGTGTAGCTTTACTAGAAATTACAACATACTTTTACAATTTCATATTGCTAACTATACATCAAGGACTCTTTTGAATTTAATTTTTTCCGACTCACTATTAAACAACTACTTAATTCAAAGTTATATCATCCATATGTTGTTTCAAACGTTTTAAACTAGCGGTAGATAATAAGGAAGTGCATCATCAATTCATCATTGTAGCAGTTAAAATTTTTCAGTTGCAGGAAAATCTTTTAACAGTTCAGATGGCTTGCTAAGATTCACTGATACTATAAAACTTCTCGTCTTTTCAGCTGATCAAATTAAGTACCATGTAAAATTGTAAATACAGTTTTCTGATTCCAAGTCATGCTCAATCTCCCCGTCATTTAGGGTGTAATGAATACTTGTCTAAGAAGTACTTCAGATGGATTTGCCCATATCCTAGCTTTAATTATTCCCTAATAGGACTCCTGATGACTTGGCTCTAAGTTGGATTAGTGGGAGCTATCTTCTAATACAGGCTTAGGGTCATTGTTTGGTATAGTGGAAATCATACGTGTAAAGAGTTCAAGTCATAAAATTTTGACGAATTTATAACAATTTTCCTTCCATGGAACAAACTAATTTTTTGGTGCTAATGGCTTCTAATACGCTTCCTGCAGAATCCTTTATCTGTGTCATCCATTATCACTAAGAATGATGGTGCTGGTTCTACGAGCAGCAGATCCTTAAAAGCCCTTGCTTTAATGGGAGCTGGAGTCTCAGGGTTATTGGGCTTTGCGACAACAGCATCAGCTGATGAAGCCGAGCATGGCCTGGCTTCTCCAAGCTATCCATGGCCTCACGAGGGCATCCTCAGTTCATATGACCATGCTTCGTGAGTTTGACCTGAATTTTCCCTATATTTTTCATTTTTTTTATCATATCTTGTGTGTTTCAGCTGAGGTTTCTTTATATTTTCATGTTTTTGGGATAAAGAATATCATTTTCTAAGTTAGTCATTACGATACACTAAAACTATCCTCTTTTTCATTTTTAATGTGATTTACAGATAGTTGTGAATTGTTGGTATATAATTGGCATTTCTTCATTTATATCACTACTTAATATCATTTTCTCAGTTTTGGAACAGCCATTCAGTGTTCCTCTCTTTATGATGGTGATCTAACATGGTTTAAATCATGTCTCTGTTTTTTAGTGATCAATACTATTTATTGGTTTATCTCAAAAGAATCATTAATTATTTTGTAGAATGTAATTTTCTGAAAGTTTTCCTAAATTATGCAATACAAGTATTTCCTCTTTCTTTTAAGATTTTTATTCCGAGGCCAGGATTTATAATACAGTGATTCTGTTTTGTGCTCTATGCCACCATGACAAATTCAAAATTAAAAACTGAATTTCATATAAATTCTCTATGAATATCAATACCAATTAAGTTCTTAATACATTAAACAATTTATATGGGCAGGATTCGTCGTGGTCATCAAGTTTATACACAAGTCTGTGCTTCCTGTCATTCCATGTCTTTGATATCATACCGTGATTTGGTTGGTGTTGCTTACACAGAAGAGGAGGTAAAGGCAATGGCTGCTGAGATTGAGGTGGTTGATGGCCCTAATGATGAGGGTGAGATGTTTACACGTCCCGGTAAACTCAGTGATCGCTTTCCTCAGCCATATGCAAATGAACCAGCTGCTAGGTTTGCCAATGGAGGAGCCTATCCTCCAGATCTAAGTCTTGTTACCAAAGTAATGTCAGTTATCTGCCAGTAACTAAGATTTTCTGTTTTATGCATACCAGAAATTTCTTTAACCTTTTGTATTTTCAGGCTCGTCACAATGGTCAGAACTACGTGTTTGCTCTTCTTACCGGTTATCGTGACCCTCCTGCTGGTGTTGTGGTAAATTTTCTTTGCATTGATTTTACAGCTAAACTCTATTGATATTAAAGTGCTTGCAAAAGTTATTATATGTTGGGTGGTTCAGACCCAAAAAAATCTATTTTGAAATCTTTTGTGTTGGGGTGGGCTGTGGATGCGGCTTTGACATCTATGCAAGCAAGCATGGCCAACAGTGGTCAAAAGAAGTTTTTCTTTTTCTTGTTCACCAATAAATAAAAATATGCACGGGCAATGAGATGGGGATAAAAAATCATTAGTATCATTCACGATTTTCTTTGTATATCATTTTCTCGATAGCTTATTTTGCTATTTCTAGGCGAAACCTAACTCAGACACACAATTTAATGTCTCTTCGCGCTTCTGTGACTCAGAAGTATAAGTTTACAAATGAAAGCATTAGAATAGAAACAAAGTTAGGGTAGCATCTACTGTTAAAAAGATTGTAGAATATGATTTCAGGTGGTTTGGACATGTATTATAAGACCAATTAAGGTATATAGAAAAGGAAGATAAAAGGGTGAATAACATAGTCTAAAAGTTAATGTTTGAAGGAGATTATGGATAAGTATAGGATAGACTATTGAAAGATTTGGAATCAAATGATCTGTTATTCAATATGATTGATAAGACGACGTTACAGTGTCATTTAAATTGTGGTCGGCCCTTCAACGTGGCTTGAGTTCTCGTTCATGCTTGTGTGTGGATATTAACATTTTTTTTTAAAGAATATGTATATTAACAATTTTCTTGAAAAATATGAGTTAAACAATTAACGAAGAAATTCATTATACTCTCAACTATCTAATTGTCATAAATTCTGAATATTATATTCAATTTCAAAGTTATGTTGTCCCTGCATCAGTGTGACAATACCGTGCTTAACATCAGATTTTGTTTATAATGCAGATTAGAGAAGGACTACACTATAACCCTTATTTCCCGGGAGGAGCCATTGCCATGCCTAAAATGCTTAATGATGGTGCTGTTGAATATGAAGATGGTACCCCTGCTACCGAATCTCAGGTACTTTTGTTCGACTATTTCATTTAATAAATTTTATCGTAATTGATTATCAAATACTATAAACTTAGGAAGAATGATTCAATCTTTTATCTGTGTGTTGTTGTAGATGGGGAAAGATGTTGTTTCATTTTTGTCTTGGGCTGCAGAACCTGAGATGGAAGAAAGAAAACTGGTTTGTTTCTTATATTATCCTTCTTATAACAAATCCAATGAAAAGAATATTTAATTTTCTAAGAACATTGCTACTACCTGCAGATGGGATTTAAATGGATATTTGTACTATCATTGGCTTTACTTCAAGCCGCGTATTATCGTCGGCTTCGATGGTCTGTTCTTAAGTCTCGCAAGTTGGTTCTTGATGTTGTCAACTAAGCTGCTTTCAAGTTACAATTTTTCATTTTTGGAAAGAAGATAATTATTATCAATAACTATGTCAAATCTCATCGCGTCAAGTTCGTTGAGAGACTAGCCAGAAATCATACCCTATTTTTGATCGAGATATAGAAATAAAGGTGTTACATGTATGTATGTGAGATACATTTCTTCAATTTTTCTCCTCCTCGCCAGACCTGTGTATTTCTTGCATTACTTTGAATCTTTAAGATATAATTTATTTGTAATTGAACAGAATAAAAGTTCTTGCATTACTTTGAATCTTTAAGATATAATTTATTTGTAATTGAACAGAATAAAAGTTCCAAAATTTTGATTTCTTGAGTTAATGTAGAATTACACCTTTGGAATTTAATTTATTGTGAGTTTTTCATATGATAAAAAACATTCTGGTTATTAGAAGAGGTGTTCTAAAAAGAGGAGGATATTTTGAAAGAGATAAGTTTTTTTAAAGGATAGATTGATATTTTTAATGAAGGTCGTTTCATTCTCACATTCTACAATCGTTTTTCTTTGTTAACCAAAACACTATTGTTTTTATCTCAAAACTAGGAATTTCTTAATGCACTTTATGATTTACTAGGCCAAGTCAAAAAATATTTTCAGAATACGGAGATTTATTTTCGGACGAATTCAATATATACACAACCTATTTATTTTTGAACCACGCCCTAATTTTATGATTAAATTTAATCCATAAATATATTTTTGGAATATTTTCAAATATGTATTTTTGAAACCTGTGCTACCCACAACAGAACCAAAATATAAATACATTTCAAAATTAGGGATTTTTTTTTTTTTCATTCGTGAGCTAACCCCAACAAAATCAATGAATCTTTAAACTACAATTGCAAGTAAGAATAATCACTAAAAAATCATTTCCGTTGTAGTTTACATTGATGAAATGATATTAGCCTATTTAATACATAATAATGGAAAACAATGAATCAAAAATGGCATAAATGTTATACTTTTATTTATGAATCGAAAATGGCATAAATGTTAGATTGACCAGAATTAATGGTCAAAATGTGGAGTAAATCTTGATAATTTATTTTTAGGGTAAGAATATCACTCTTCTCAATCTAATGGTTAAAAATAATAAATAATTAATGTGAAGAGAGAAAACTATTTTATATATATATATATATATATATATATATATATATATATATATATATATATATATATATATATATATATATATATATATATATATATATATATTCATAATGCATAACAGATACTACTAGCCAAAGCACATAGAGAATCCAAAATACTATTGCTAGTGGATATTGTAGCTTGTACACTTTTTGGAAATACATTTTTGAGATATTTCAGAAATGTATTTTCAAAATAAATTTAAACATAAAATTAGGGCGTGACTCAAGATTAAATGAATTGTGTGTATTAAGTGCGCATGGATATACATTTTTAAATCTAAAAGACATTTTTGAATTTTTATAGGGTGTTTATCTTTAGTGTATTATCTTTAGGTATTATATACTACGTTATCACACATATTATTGGAAATCCTAAATTGCCATTCATATGGATTTCAAAATCCAAAGCCTATTATACATTAAGCCAGTTCATTAAAGTGGCATTCTATTTTTTGTCAAAAAATTTTTTAGTCCGAATTACAACCTTAGGGTTAACCTTGTTTGCGTGTCTTTTGTCTTTCTTTACATCCATTTTTTCTTTAGATTCCAATCATTGGATAAACTTCATAACAGTATTTTATACCCTTAGATAGTAGTTAGTAGAATATTGTCATTTTCTAATAAAATTTACATTATAAGTTATTTATAAATCAATCCCACAATGAATCATACAAATTTGTCATTCAGAAATAAGATCAAAATAGAAGCATCACTGCGTATATCTGAATGTCAAATACAAAATGTCATAATCAATCGACAACAAACCATAACACAAAATGTCAAAATATAAAAACATACAAAATAAAAGAAAACTATTGCGCATATCTGACGCCCATGATTTTCCTATACCACCTGCATTGAAAATCATAACGTGCATATGCTAAGATGACATGTAGAGTGGGAATATGAGGAGTGTCTTTATCAAACTCGACCTAGTTATGGTTTTTTTCCTATTAGCCACAATAATGTGACATATCAGCAACACATCAATGGCATGGTCTGCCCTTGCCTGCTCCTCCTCTAAGATCGTCTGATGAGTTGGCCTTAAGAGATCTCCATGGTGAGAGAGAGAGAGAGAGAGGACTTAATATGACAATATGCAATCAACTTTGATTGATTTGTGATCCACATCCAATTGTAGAACTCTCACAAGGTACATGTCTGATCATTTTCCTATCCTTTTGGAGTTCCTTAGGAGTGAGGTCAAAGTTGCTTCCCACTTTAAATTCTTGAAAATGTGGATCTCTCACCCTTTTTGTAAGGAGGTTATTATTGATGCTTAGAATACCAGAGTTATGGGTGGCCCTATGTTTGTTCTTCACAAAAATACTCGAGCTTCTTAAATCCATGCTCCAAGATTTGAATAAGAGTACTTTTGTAATGTTCATGACAAAGTGAAGCTAGGTGAAACCAATATGAATAGGTTACAAAATCATATCATTGAGGAAGGTCATTCTGATAGTTTATCTGACCTGGAAAGGAATGCTCATTTTTCAATTGGACTATGCCTTGTTTATTAAAGAACTTTTTTGGAAAGAAAAAGCTAGGATCAAATGGAATTCAAATGCATACACGAATACCACATTTTTCATAGAGTAGACAAAATTAAAAAAAACTACTCAAAGGATATCCTCCCTAAAAATTGAAGACAAAATCATCACTAACCAATATCAAATTGCTTAGCATGTGGTTTCCTATTATAGGGATCTTTTTAATAGAGTTTTATTTTCCACTAAAATAATTTAATTGATGAGGTCATCCCCGACACGATGAATGATCAATCAAACAATCTCTTAACTATGCTACCTTTTCAAGAGGAAATTCATAGTGTTGTCATGAGCCTATACAAAGACATTGCCCTTGGGCCTGGTAGGTTTGGTAGGTTTTTATATCAAACCTTTTTGCAAAATTATTAAGAAGGATGTTGTGATGAAAATGACTCAATTCTTTACTGATTGGTGGATCTTACCTAACTACAATGCTAACATTTTGGTCTTGGTCCCTAAGATTCCAAATGTAGAGGCACTTGAGCACTACAGGCTCATAACCCTAGCTATCTCCAAGCATACGATTGTGACCAAAATTATTGCTGACATGATCTCTCAAGTGCTTCCTTCTCTCCTCTCTAAAGGAAAAAGAGCTTTTATACATGGGAGGTCTATTAAAGACTATATATGTCTAACTTCAGAGTCAATCAACCTTCTTCAGAATAAATGTCTTGCAAATAACATACTTTTAAAGGTAGATATTGCTAAAGCTTTTGATACCTTAAATTGGAGTTTTACCATTAAGGTGCTTAAGGCTTTTGGGTTCAATGAGAATTTATATCAATAGATTAATTATATTCTCAAATATGCTTTCATGTGTATCTTTATCAATGGAGCCCAGAAAGACAAATCTTCCTACCAAAATGGAGTCAGGCAGGGTGACCCCCTTTCACCCTTGCTTTTTTGTCTAGCAAAAGAGGTTCTTAGTAGGGGTATCTCTCAAATAATTTCCAACCAATAGATCAAGCTTGTAAAGGCTTCTAGGAACTCAATGGCGCCTTCCCATGTACTTTATGCAGATGATATCATGGTCTTCTACAAAGATGATTCCCGAACTATTAATTCCATTAACAATCTTTTCTCTAAGTATGCTCTTATTTCTGGTCAAAACATAAATCACGACAAATCTAGTGTGTGTGTTGGCTCCTTGTCAACTCAAAGACATTCTCAGATTTTTCACCATTTTGGTTTCAAAACCGATGCTCTTCCTTTCATATATTTTGGAGTGTCAATGTTCAGAGGTAAACCTAAACCTATTCACTTTTAATTCATTGATAATAGAGTCAGGGTAAAGCTAGTTGCTTAGAAAGCCAATATCCTTTCAATTGTAGGAAGATTACAAATGGTGAAATCTCATTCACTATATGTTGCTTCATCGTTTACTCATTTATTCTTGACCTATTTTTTGTCTTGAAGAGCATTGAGAGATGAGTAAAAAATTTCATCTATAGTGGGGAAATTGATAAGAGAAAGTTGGTCACAATTATCTGAAAAAGTGTTTGCAGCCTCTAGCTAAAGGGGCCTTGGTATTAGATTCATCTTAACCTTGAATGAGGCTTCCAACTGAAGTAATGATGAGATCTTTAATTGGAGGCAGACTCCAAATTTGTTATCTTTGCTTTTAGAAAACCTTCTATTGTTCCTTGGAGTTTAAGGAACAAATGGTTTAATGTCATTGACTTCCCTAAATCTATGTATTTTTTTTTGCCAATCACATCTTTAGGAATGTAACAAATGTACATACCGACTTACTAACATTGATTTATCTCTTCAAAACTTTACTTAGTAGAATGTTGTACATAAAAATATTCTTATGGATTTTGCTAAAAGCTCAATTGATCTTCCTTGTTATGCAAATTTTTATTAAGAAGTTTTAGTTTGGCCCCTTAGTTTTTGTATCTCTACACCTTCTCTTTTTAATATACTTTTTAAATAGCTTTTGCCTTTTAGCGAAAAAAATAAATAAAAACCTATGAAATGTTTTTCAATAACAAGGATGAGGGCGAAAAGTAGATTCTTAAAACCTCACATTCTAGGCCCAAAGCCCATAACAAATCTGGTGGCTACAACGATAGTAGCGTTAATCTGTTTGGGTCCCCAAACTCCTCCCTCTTGACTCTTCTTCAAACAGCAGCCTCTTTCTCTCTCCGCTGCTTCTTCTCCATTCGATTCGATCCTCACTTTCCAATCGCGCTTCCATTTCGTAAGTCTCTCTCTAAATTCTCCCCTTTTTGACTTGGATCTATTCCACACTTTTGAGCTCTAAAATTTTCATTTCTCATCTTTGTTTACCTAATTCCAGTTTTAATTTCCTATTGTTTCACCTTTTTGCCCTAATTTTGCACAGTTGCGATTGAAACTATTTTGTACCCGTCATTGGATTAAACTCGAAATTGTTTTCTCTAGCTGTATTGTTAATTATTGCGAGTTATGTTTCTGAGTAAATCAGTGTTTTTGTAAAGGTAGTTTATGAATTATGCGAATCCTTAGGTTTTTGGTTTTTGTTTTGTTTAAATCGTTATTTTTTTTTTTTTGTATTGAGAAAATGTTGTTTGAGATTTGGAGTTCACTTGATAAGTATGTTTTATTTTGGAGTTTAGATTAGATCTTTACATAACACCCAAGGATTCCCTCTAGGTGCTAACATTTCCTGTGTGGAGTTGAGTCGGTCCATATAAAGCTTTGTTCTGGCTTTAAACGGGCCGTTTGCTAGTGGACGGTAAATAAAAAGACAAAGATCATTTTTATGTAACTGTAATGATCACAATTTACAGAAAAGAATTGCTGTCATTAAAACTAGTTTGAAACAAAAATAAAATAAAATAAGGAAAGAATTGGAACTTGTAAAAGTTAGAGGACTAAACTGAAATTAAAAGAATAATATAAGGGATTAAAAGTGTAATTTAATCTAATTGTTTGATGCACTATTTGATGTTGCTATGCTTGAGGATCTAAAAAGCTCTTGGGTGAAAGATGTTGTTGGTGCTAAGTTTTTAATGATTTTATTTGTTGTATGGGTTGATAAAAGTCATCTCTCATTATGTGATGCTGTCTTTATCATTGTCCTAATGCATTATTTATTTCATGATCTTTATCTATGATATCATGCCAGATGTATTTTTGTACATATCTTTAATCCTTTTTATATGAACAATCCACAGTCTGAATTGAGATGGCTGGAGGTGTTATTCAACAATTATTGAGGAGGAAACTCCATTCTCGTTCTCTAGTAAGCACTCGATCCTCTCTTGTTAATTTTATACTTGTGAGAGTGTTTATGTTTCTGATGTTTTCTTATAGGAGTTAAAATCAAGACCCTTAGGCTAGACTTTGAGGGATGGGGGAAATGATTTTTTAAATACATATGCGAGGGAAATTGAAAGTTGTCTTTTTCAGGAAGATGTTTCATATAGCTGTTCATTCCTGATTCACCTTTGCTTATAATGCTTGTTCGAACAATGTTGTATATTCCAAATCCAATTTATCAGTAAAAATGCTAGGTTTGCAATTTGGTTTTTGGAGGAGAGTGTTTTTGGAGGGCTACGTCTATAGTTTGATATATATTTGAAATTTTAAAAAATTAGAAAAACAACATGATACATTAGCATATAAATATCATGACTTTTTAAAAATATCAAGTACATATCAAAATATAGACGTAACTCTCCCCTCCAAAAACCAACTCGCAAACAGATTCTTAGGTTAAGGTCACAATACTTTCGAAAACGTTATGCTATATCATCAAATCATTACTGCAAATTTTGCCAGAGTTTCCAGGTTCCCCTCATCTAACAGTCATTTATTTATTAAACTCCCTTGCATTACTAATTCATTATTGTGCATGAGAAGTATTTAAACATGCATAAGTTTAGTTGACACTGATATGTTTGTAGTAGTTGAGAAAAGTGTTGCTAATTAAGCCTTTGACAATTGACAATAAAAGATAAATTCAAAAAATTACATAAATCTCTCAAATGCTCAAAAGGCTATCTGTCATAAGGTTCTATCATCTAATAAGATTGGTTCTATGAGAAAAATAACACGGTTTTGGTTTTTTCCTATCTGTCCAATTATGCAATATGTATATAATACCCTTGGTTGTCTTGTTTCTTTGGCATGTGGCTTTCTTGTTCTAATTTACTCTCAAATGCTCCTTATCAAGGATGTAATTCTCAGCTCACATCACTTGATGTAGTAGCAATACCTTCCTACTTGTATATCTACCATCCGATCATGACCACAATTACAATTTTAATAGCTTGCAGGAATCTTTACCAGTCTAGTAGTGGGGCTCATGAGCTCAGCTCATTTGTAGCTTGCACACTTTTTGATGTCTTTTTTATTCTCTTAAATAGATATTGAATTGTTTTTCCTCCATTAGTCTAGTATTTTATTAGAACTCACAATCTCATGGAACAATTTATTTGTTGAATGATTTATTATCTCCAGCAACAGTATGTCTCCCTTATCTTGTAAATAAATATAATATTTGTTTCTCCTCCACTAATCTAGGTTTTTCTTAGACCTCATGATCTTATTTAACAACTTAGTAATGTGACTTATACCTTTCACCCGTATTTATGTCCAAACTTAGGTAGATTTTTTTATGGATGAATTGCTTTACTCCTATCTTATTTTCTCTCACCCTCTCTATAACTGAAAATTTTAATTATATGTCAAAAACTAGTAAAGTGCCTGACTATCCGTATATTCGCACGGGTCAACCGTGTTTGGTGTTTAAATTTCTTGAAGTACGATATTGTTGCATACCCTTCATTTAGCAGCCTGTTGAAATGAATGTCACATCTCAAGAGTTTAAATTTCATTTATGAATTACTATGAAATATAACATTAAAAACAAGAATGGGTGGTAGTGAAAATTTTTCAGATGGTATCATATGTTTCACTCATAATATAAAAACTTCAGAGTAATTGTTGCAAGTTTGTAACCAACTTATATACCTAGTAAATGCAAATCTCCGACTTCCTGTTATGCTCGATCTTCTCATCAATCATCATTTAGGGTAACTTAAGACGGATTTATTCGTGGAAACTTTAGCTTTAGTTTAGCTCTTCCCTCTTAGGACTACTACTGAGTTCTTGGCTCCAATTCTGATTAATGGGTGCCCATCTTTCAATTCATTCATTACAGGCTTATAGTCATTGCTTGTCATATTGAAACAAGTATTCTGGATTGTTATGGTAGAAATACATGATTGTTCATGCATAGATTTTGACGATTTTATAACAATTTGTGTCCCCTCAGAAATTGCTGATCATGTCTTTTTCTAATCACTGCTGTATAATTGTTGCAGAATTCTTCTGGTTCTACTGGCAGCAGCTCCTTAAGAGCCCTTGCTTTAATAGGAGCTGGTGTCTCAGGTCTTTTGGGTTTTGCAACAACAGCATCAGCTGATGAAGCTGAGCATGGCCTTGCATCTCCGCACTATCCATGGCCTCATGAGGGCATCCTCAGTTCATATGATCATGCTTCGTAAGTTTGACTTGAGTTTTTTATTTTTTATTTTATACAATTTCCTTTTATTTTCCTTTCTATCTTTTTGGCTCAACGATATCATTTGCTAATACGGGCATACACTCAAAGTAGTCCCTGTTGCATTTAATGTGTGATCATAAGTAGTTGCCAAATTCAACTATATAGACACTTTTAATTCACATTCATTTTGTCATCTTGTCCTAGTTTTAATTTTCCTCAGCCTTGGAAAATTTAGTCTTCCCCTCTTGCTTTGAATTTTTTTTTTTAGTCTTCCCCTCTTGCTTGTGTAATATCTGTGACGTTGACATATTCTTTTATATCAAAAAAAAAAAAAAATTGCATTAAATGCCAGATTGCGATTTTCTGAAAGAAATAGTTGCACTTATAGATCCTGTGATAGATACATTCTCTTCTTTTAGGCCTTTTTTTCCCTCAGCCAGTATTTATAATATGGTGATTTTTGTTTGCTCTGTACCTCCATATATTTAATCTGAATTTCACACGAACATTAAAACTAATTAAGATCTCAACACATTTAACTGATTTTTTATGAGCAGGATTCGTCGTGGTCATCAAGTTTATACACAAGTCTGTGCTTCCTGCCATTCCATGTCTTTGATATCATACCGTGATTTGGTTGGTGTTGCGTACACAGAAGAAGAGGTAAAGGCCATGGCTGCTGAGATTGAGGTGGAAGATGGCCCTAATGATGAGGGTGAGATGTTTTCACGCCCCGGTAAACTCAGTGACCGCTTTCCTCAGCCATATGCAAATGAATCAGCTGCTAGGTTTGCTAATGGAGGGGCCTATCCTCCAGATCTAAGTCTTATTACCAAAGTAATGTCAGTTGCCTGCTAGTAACTTCCTTAGGTTTTCTGTTGTATGCATTACAAAAATATCTTTGTCCTTTGCAATTTCAGGCTCGTCACAATGGTCAGAACTATGTGTTTGCCCTCCTAACCGGTTACCGTGACCCACCTGCAGGCGTTTCGGTAGATTCTCCTTCAAACTTTTTCTTAAAACTAAATATACTTGTTATAGTAACTTGCATTCTTTAGAATCCAAAGTTCTCAAGTGAAATTTGCTTGACCCACTGGTTTGGAACCAAAAAAATTTAGATATGTTGTGATTTTGAAATATGCATTTTCCTTTTTCCTTGGTGAAGCACACTGTTATTCCAACACAATATTTCACAACAGTGGTAGATAAAAAAATTTCTTCCAATTTTCCTATTTTTTTTTTTTTTGCATAATAATGAGTAAAACATGCATACCTGGTGACTTATGCATAATAGCTTTTTGATACCATACATGATCTTTCAATACAATTTTTTACGAAATTTCATGTTAGAACACTCGATACTAAATGTCTCTTTAAACTTATATGTTACTTCAGTAGTCATTCATCGTTAATGCATTTACATATGGACCATAATGATGAGTGATGAACTTCAATATACTTTCTCAACTTTTTATTCTTGTTCCCGTGTGGCAATACTTTTCACGAACTTTTGTTTATGGTTATTTTTTAAATAATAATGTAGATCAGAGAAGGATTGCATTACAATCCTTATTTTCCCGGTGGAGCCATTGCCATGCCTAAGATGCTTAATGATGGTGCTGTAGAATATGAAGATGGTACCCCTGCCACAGAAGCTCAGGTCATTTTCTTTGTTGACAATTTCATTCAATAAATCGTATTACATTGATTGTTATTTATCAATTTAGAAAGAACGAAGCAAACTTGTACTTTCATTTCTTGTTACAGATGGGCAAAGATGTCGTGTCATTTTTGTCTTGGGCTGCAGAACCTGAGATGGAAGAGAGAAAACTGGTTTGTTTCCTTTATCTTCCTCCTTCTAACATATCAAATGAAGTAAAAATATCTGATTTTCTTACTCATTGCTATTACTTGCAGATGGGATTTAAATGGATATTTGTACTTTCATTGGCGTTACTTCAAGCTGCATATTATCGCCGTCTTCGATGGTCTGTTCTCAAGTCCCGCAAGTTGGTTCTTGATGTTGTCAACTAAGCTGCCTTCAAGCTTTGTTTTTTATTTATGAAAAAGATTATTACAGGCAATAATTTTGCCAATTCTGATCATGTCAAATTCGTTGGAGTTACACAAAAGCATGTTTTGTTTTTTGTTTGAAGTAGAAATAAAGCTGGAACCCCCTTCTCAAACGTGTGTATTTCTTACCTTCTTGAGGAACCCTCTTACACTTGATTAATCTGAAATTTTAGATAATTGTTAAGTGACTGGGGTTTATTTTTGGTTATATTCAGTAAAAGAAAAAGGGAAAAGGAGTGTCATACTCATAATGTTCTTGTTGGAGATTGGAAACAAAGTTCCCTTTTAATTCATTTTTATTATGTTATGTCATGCTCATTACTGAAACTATTAAGGAATTTTTGCTTAAAGTTTTAAGCAGATATTATTCAGCTGTTTATATTATGAAAACTGTTATTGGCTAATGAAAACCTTCATTATGTAGGTATATTGATTGAATATACTCCATTTTTTGAGAAATAAAAAATAAATGAAAAAGTATATTACGGTATAATAAAGAATATAAATACATATACTTTTAAAATTTATAATATTAATCGTTTACACTAATCATTTACTCCATTTTTCTCATAAGAGTTGTCTAAGATTTTTTTTCTTTTCACAAAGAATGAAAAATTAATAACAAAAGTAATGAATGTGTAAAAGTTTTTCGACATTACATTATCTATTTATTGACTAATTATGTGTTGTTTAGAGGAAGGAATAAATGTTAAATTCTATATTTATATTTTTTGATGAAATTCGAGAAAACCTTCACTATCAGACCATGTAGTTACAGCAAGTAACTGGGGTTTTCACCATTGATCGTCTGGGGGATTTCCATATTGTTGTCTAGCTTACCTTGTCTACAATTCTTCTATCGGATCCACCTGACTTAATATCCATTCTGCCGCGGCATAGCTCGCCTCACCATTGCTTCATTGCAAAAGACCACTTAAGTCCCACCCTCATCCAAGGTAAACAACCTTCCTCTTTCATGTGACACCCACCATCTATTTGTTAAAATGTCCATCCTATTTGATTTCTCTAGTGACATTTTTACAAGTCTGCTGAGTATGAAGCAAATCCCTGCATTTTTTGGAGTTTCGACAAGCTGATATGGACACCTCTAAATATACTGCAAGTTCTATTTTGTTTCATAATTATCATGACTGCCGCAATTGTTCCCCATTTAGTGAACTTGTGATCGGGTTTGGTGTTGGATCATCCTCATTTCCATATGATTTATATGTTAACTTTGCTTATAATTATCGTCGTATGATTTTGAATCGTAAAGTGAGTTGTTTTGATTTTGTGAGTCTTTTCCAATGCTGCCACATTGAACCCCTACTAGGATTATCCTTATCCTACGACCAAACCAAACTAAAGGGTTGGAATTTGTTGTCATTTTTGGTTGTCAAACGAATTGGTTAAGTCAAATTATTGAAACTATTGAGCTTCCATCATTTTGCTATGTTTAATGGAGTTGTTATGCATATATAACTTCACTCTTAATGATATTTTGGATTGCAAGACCAGACCACTATAACATAGTTTTAATGATTCTAGTGGTAATCACAATGCATATTCAAGCCATAAGCACATGGACATCTATGAAAATATCAAACTTTCATTGTATCCTCATCTACACATTTCTATTATGAGTTTACTATAGGATTATAATAAGGATCCAAATTCAGTGGTAAGAGCATGTAATATGAAGGATTTGCAGTTTCAGAAAGATGGCATTTGAGCTTATACGGCTATGTGGATTCCAAGTATCACCATTATGGTTTTGTTGGTTTCTATATCATAAAGAAATTAAAGTTGAGATTGAGAGACATTTTGAGCACGTATCAAGTGCAATGCTTCACATTTTCAGATTCTCAAACTTAATGTTCTATGGAGAATATGAACTCGAGGAAGCTGGAACATTTTCTAGGAAAGTACTTGGCTTGGATAAGCGTGTTAATGATGATGACAAATTTCGCGGTCTTGTGTCTACTGGTTTCATCAAACCGGAACATTTATCAAATTTAAGTGTCTTATATAACATCATTGTGAATTCAACATCCTTTTCCATGCATTATCAAAGTCTTGCCAGTTCGAATTCGGGGGGTCTCAAGACGCTGGATAGAATTGATGATCATGACTAGTTCAATGAAATTCACTAATTCCAAAGTTTGGAGATCAAAATTAGAATGGTTGGTTCTCAACCAGCACAAAATAGTTGCTTTCTAAGTTGTTTGTAAGCTAAATTTGATATTGATTGATATGTTGTAAGAGATTCTACAACAAATACAAAAGTTGGCTCATGAACCATATCATGTTCACCGCCTGAGCTGCATGCATGCTCATTCTCATGATGGTGATAAGAAAGTTGTGGATTTAATTTCTTTTTCTCTTGAGCAGCAACAATTCAATCAATGGGATCCAGGTGGATATTCATTTGACTTGGAAGCCATTTGGATAAATATTACTATCTCCCAAAATTGCCTTAGCTTCAACCTTGAGGACAAGGTTTATTTTAATGGGATGAGTAATGTTATGATCTCAACTAAACCAAAATTAAATAATTTAAGGGACACATGCATGTGATCCACAAATGAAGAAGTTAAGAGGATATGTGTTAACAAAAAGATTCCTTAACATGTTATAAGAGGCAATGCAAATGATTGACAAGGGGATGGAAAATTGATAAAGTCACTCCTCTCTCTTTGGTACTCTCATTGAGAGTAATAGCTTAAGTCTTGTGCTTGACTTTCTACTATCTTACTAGTATTTCTAAATGGATTCATCCCATCTTGAAATTTTGAATTTGATTGTAATTCCACACTCGTTAATAAATACTACATAATATTCATCCATTTGTTATCATATTATTTATTTTTGGGTTGCTCATAAAATCACAACCCTTACAACAACCTATTGATCCAAATATAACCCACAAAAGGCATTTGACTAGTTAAAGCTAATTTTCAGCCCAATGCACAACGCACCAATGAAGACAGTATGTGCTTGAGACAAAATTCTTTTTCATACGAGGTTGGCTTTGGAATTAAATCAACAATTAATTGTGATATATCACCAGATTGTATTGCTATATTTCAAGAATCGGGAGACATGAATAAACTACCCAACAATCATGTGCATGACAATAGTGTTAATCTTGATCAACATAATATTGATGAAGTCCTAACAACCCCTCCTGATAAAATAGCAACGTAGCCATTGAGATTTTGGCCTCTGCTTCAAACATGACTATTTATGCATTAATTTCAAAACTTTTCAATCACATCTTGCAACATTCATGAAGCCTTCAGTAGAAGCACTAGGCGCCACGTCAGGAATCTTATCAAAACACATAACTCATCTATGTTTTGTGTTTATGAAACTCATGTTCAGTTTGCTAAAGTTGAGCAATTTTAGAGCTCATTGAATTATAAACCTGTTGAAATGTGATCCACCTAGTCTCTTACTTCATAACATTCCTCAAATTTCACAAGTTCTTCACCATACTCTTCTACAACCGATAACTAGAAGGGAAGTTAAAGACATTATTTACTCTATGTCTCCGTACAAAGCATTGGGATCTGATGGATTCCAACCCATTTTCTTTACTACATACTGGCATATTGTAGGAGGTTATGTTTGGAAATTAGTATCCGATGCTTTTTCTTTTGGTCACATCTCTGGTGATCTTGCTGAGATCCTTATCATATCCCTAAAATTGACGAACCTCAAAGTCTCAGTGATTTTAGGCCCATTATTCTATGTAATGTTCTCCTTAAGCTTGTCTCTAAGGTCTTAGTTCGGCGTATTATAACTTATTTGGAAACCTTTTGGACCCTATTTAGAGTAGTTTTATCCCTAATCAAGGCACTACAGATAATGCTCATATAGCTCAGAGATTGTTCACTACATGCATACCAAGAAAGTAAAATTAGATTTTCTTATGTATAAGATTGATTTTGAGAAGGCATATGATAATGTGGATTGAATTTTTTTGAAATCACTCTAGTAGAATTTGGATTTCTAGCATTAACAATTGATCTAATTATGAGTTACATCACCTTCTCATCCTTGTCTCTTAAGTGGAATATTGAGAAGCTTGATGATTTTGCTCCTACCCGTGGTCACCGAGAAGGTGACCCTATGTCTCCTTACAAATTCTTGATTTGTTTGGAGAAATTGACCTTTCTCATTCAGGAAAAAATAGAATCGAATAATTGGCTCCCCATACGCATCTCTAAAAATGGACCAACTATTTAAGAGGTGCTTCAAGCTTTTTGCAAAGCCTCTGATATGAAGATTAATGTCCATAAATCTAAATTCCTCCCCTCTAAGAATTTATCTCAAGCATAGGTAATGAAATTTGAAGGTATGATTAACTTCCAGGATACCTTTAATATTGGTAAATATCTTGGATTTTCTTTGCTTTCTGGTAGGGTCACAAATGCTAATTTCTCCTTTATCATTGATTAATTTAATTATCATTTAGATGGATGGAAATGTAGGCTTATTAGTAGGATTGGGAGAGTGACTCTTGCTAAGTTTGTGCTTAGTTATATGGCTATTTATATCATGCATAATTTGTGGTTTCCAGAAGGAAGTTATAGTAAGATTGATTATTATATAAGACATTTCGTTTGGGGGAGGGGAGGGGGAATCTAGTCATTGGGTTAAATGGGATACCATAACTCAACCTTTTACTAGAGGTGGTCTTGGAATTAGGAGAGCTAGACCTGTTAATTTTTCCATGTTGAATAAACATGTTTGAGAGCTTCTTCGTAATCCTGACAAGTTACAGGTTAAGTTATTAGTATTTTGATATAATTTTGTTATCTGCGTCCTAGAGGCGAATGATTACCATGGAGCATTGTATACATGACATTTTATTGCTAAAGCAGATGAAGCTCTCAAGTCGGGTTTTATCACTATAGCAGGGAGAGTAGATATTTCCATATGGTATGATAAATGGATCCTAAATGGTATATTTTTTGACAGAATTCCTTCGGTGGATGAACATGTTACACACCTATATATCATGGATGTTTGCAATTATGGTACTTGGAATTTCGACATTATCTTCATTCATATTCCCCAGAATATAAAAATGGAGATGGCTAATGTATTTACTAATGACGACTCATACAATATTTTTATTTGGGAATCTTCAATATCAAGTACTTATTCTACCAAATCAGCTTATTCTTGGTTAACTTTGGAGTCCAATCCACCTCATATTAGAAAATGGCATGGTATTGGATTTGGAACCTCAAGTTACCTAAAAATATTTGTCATTTTGTTTGGATCGTCATGCATGGGAAGTTACCTACTGCGAGTGACTTATCACATGTTAACATATGCCTTTTATTATAGATGTGGTTCAATTATTGAAACCATCTTACATACTCTTAAAGATTACACTAAGGCCATACACGTTTGGAAACATTTTTTAGTTTTCCATTTCAAATTCCTTTTTATGGGGATGATAAATATAATTGAATGAAAATTAATGCAGTCTCCAATCATGTTCCTTTGTTTCTCATTTGTTGTTTGATGATTTTGAAATCTCGTAATAAATAATCCTTCAAAGACAACAATCCTTCTCTCTAGAATATTCTTATCCAAATAACTACTCTTTTACACTTTACTTGTGTCTTGGCACCCTCCCCTAGAGAATATGATAAAGGTCAATGTATATGTTATTTTCATTGGTAATCCAGGGTCATCCGACTTTGATTGTCTTTTGAGAAACTCTTCTAGAGGTTGGATCACAGATTTTGCAGGAAGTAGTGGTTTCACCTCTAATATTAATTACGAGCTTCAAGCCAATTCTCATGGTCTTGATATTGCTAGGAATTATGGTTTCAAAAAAGAGATTTATGAGCCTGACTATCAAATAGCTCTAAAGTTTATTCAAGAGGGTGTATCTTTTACTCTTCCTTATGCGCCTCTAGTGGATTATATCCAATCTCTTATTCAAAAAGAGTGACAACTTGTTTTTCTTCACACCTTACGTAAAGGGAATGCTAGTTTTAATGGACTTGCTAAATTGGAAGTCTTGCTTGTTCAGGAACTGAGAGTGTTTTCTATTTGTCCTTTTCCTTTAATTAATATTTGATTAGCAAAATCTATGGGGATTAAATTGCCAAGGGCTTAATTTTCTGTTGTTTTCTTTTTTCCCATTGATCAATCGATATAAATGTATTTTAACATATAATATTTCTTGCTACACTTAATCTTGTTAACATGGTGATCCAACATTTGTTGATGGCCTCCTAATGTTCAACTTTGTTAATTTTGTAACACTTCCTGATCCAGCACCTTGAGATTGAGTTATCCTTTTTTCCAATTCCTAATCTTGTGTAAGTATATAGTACAACCTAAGAGGGGGGGGGGGTGGATTAGGTTTTATGAATATTTCTTGTTATTTTGCAGATGTTTTGATTCTTTTATTTTTCCGGAAGAATTATGATGAACTTATGAATAATTGTGCAGAAAAATAAAAGTGCAGAAACAATAAAGAACGCAAAGATATATCCTGGTCCCCCTTTCCAAATAAGGGTAGTCCAGCCCCTCCACACCCCGTGATAATTTCACTATGTTAGATCTTTTGTATAACCTCACACCAAGACTATCCTACAATCTTCTAACACAACACACCAAACCTTGGTGGACTATGAATTTCCCTGATTTAGAGGACCTTCTTACAACCAATATAAAGAACAACACTATTTGCAAACACCTGTAGAAAGCATGTTGGAATAAAATTGGTTTATACCATATCCCTTAGGTTTTGATGATAACAAAGTATTTAAAGAACAATTGAGTAGACTAATGTGTGTTTAAATGTGCAAGTACAAAGATTAATATATTGATTGAAAGTCAATTTTGAAAGTACAACTCAAGAATAGAGGAATTCCTGACAGGTTGCTATCAGACTCTAAGGTCAATTTTGTGGAACCTTTTTTTGCAGGTAATAGGTTTTTGTTTTGATGATGACAATTGTGAATAACTTTAAAAGATCAAAAAAGAAAGATAACATAAACATGGTGGCAATTGTGATGAACATAACAAATATTCATCATGACAAAGATGCAACATGATAGCAACTGTAAAAGATCAGAAAAATGATATCCAACATAGTAAAGATGCAATAATTATGAAACTCAACCAATGCACTAAAGTGGTTTAAGATGCAAGCCATGGGTTTAATAAAAGGATTGACAAAGTTTCAGACATCAACACTGTTTCAGACAAAGGCAAACAAGTATTTTACATCTAAAGCCTCAAAAGAAATCTCAAAGCAAGTGTCAACATAAAAGAATCTATCAGACAAGGCTTAGTGGAGTTAATCTCCCAATTTAGTAAGTGAGTGAAACTTTTGTAAAAGCATAAATTCTTTCTTTGTAGAAGTAGTTGGATATAAGCGCGCGCGCATACACACACACACAAACTTAAAACCTTTTTATAAAATGTTTTGAAAAGAATAAACCTTGAGAAGTATATATAGAATTTGCATAGAAAATAATGGGAGCTTTCAAAAAGCCAAAAAATATTTTTTGACTGAATCTAATCGATTATGTCAATTGATTAGATTGAAGCGTTTTTGTGGAAAAAGGAAATTTGAATGCACTCAATTGATTAGCAATTAATATATATATCACTTCTTACCTATTTTGGAACTCATAGCCGTTATATTTAAATGATCTAATCGATTGGCTTAATCGATTAGTAACGATCATTTTTTTATTAAATGTTGTTTCCTCTTTTGGAGGATTTCAAGCCTATAAATAGAGGTCTCATTCCTTGTTTCTTATCATCCAGAAATCGAATTGTGTATTAACAGACACACAGACACACACACACATACACTCTCTCTCTCTCTCTCTCTCTCTCTCTCTCTAAGTTTTCTTTTTTCACTTTCTCCCACTAATTCTTATAGCCAAATTCTTTTGTGGGGAAAGATATTTTGTGAATGAGGTGTCATTGTCATTCTGGATGGGTAGCATTGTATTAGTTCCCCAAGATTGTTGTTTATGCATATTGGATGAACACAATCCATTTATAGATAAAAATACGTGGTTGGAAGCTAAACTCGTTAAAAGCTTTGGTTGGAGATTGTGTGATCATTTCCTGATATTTATTTAGGTTGAAGATCGTTAATATTGATGAACTTCCCTTAAGGCTACTGGAAAGCCTATCTCCTTTTAAGGATGAATTTTCTCAATATTGATGAACTTACCATTAGGTTCATGGTTAACCCATTTAAAACCATAGGTTAGAAGATCATCCTTTTAAAATCTCAAGAGGTTATTAGTTATCCTGTTAAACTAAATTGAGCTTATATATTTTGTGGAGAGATGACTTACCGCTTCAATCTACTGCTGAGAAGGAAGCTTGGACACTTCAGTCTCAGCATTTCAATGGAGAAGACGCAAACGATCATACCTTCAGTCTTGTATTATCATGGTTGTAGAACAAAAACCATTTCCTTGTATATATGGATTCATGAGCTTTACCTACAAAAAGTTCTAAAGTATTTGATGAAAACTCTCAAGATCAGTTCTTGGGGAGAAGAGACGGTCTTTTTTTGACCAAACCTCTATAACTATTGATGTTTTTCATATCCCTTTAACTCTTTCACTTTCCGCATGTTATTTTTGTTGCTTATAAATAGAAAAATATTTTCAAAATCTAATTTTAATCTCAAAAAGTTTTCAAAACCATGGTTTTCTAAACCACACAATTCACCCCCCACTTGTGCGTGATGTCTCAAGTCCAACAAATTTATCCTATTCTGGTCACATGAAGACTTAGCATAAAGTTGCAGAAGCCTGAAGATTTACAATTGATAATTCCTTTTGTTGTAAAGGAGTTTCAAATGGTATTGCAATGACATTAACCATATCAGGAAGTTTTGCAACGAATCTATTGATGTTTCTCTCAAAGACGCTATTGTGCTTGAAGTTCTCTCCAACGACTCTTTAAGGGAACTCTATAAAAGAAGCTAAAGATTTAGAGAAATACTTAACACTCCGCCTTGATAAGAAAAGAGAAGTTACTCTATCAAAACAAAGAGCACAAGATAACTTAGAACTTCTTACCAATTGTACATTCTTAAAAGTTCTTAAGTCTTAGAGTTTTCTGTGTTGTATTCTGTTCATATCTTTGATTGTATTTGAAATGTAATTATCACCTTATCACTATCATTTATCTGCTAGATAGATTGTAGGAAGTCTCTTTCCTGTGTGCTTGAGCAATCAGAAGTTCCTTACTTGCGTGTTTGAGAATTTGAAGTCTCTTGTTTGTGTGCTTGAGCATTAAATTCCCTTACTTGTGTCTTTGAGCATTGAAAGTATCTTGCTTGTATGCTTGAACAACTTGTAATCAGGTTTTGTTATAGTAGAAATCTCTTGGAAGTGCAAGGGGAATGGAATACTCCTGATTTGTAGGAGGAACCATGATAATTGCTTGTGTGTTGTTTTCTTCTATTATTTACTTTTGATCAATACTATTCGCTGCTATCACTACCAGACTCAAAATCAAATTATGTCCTTGTGACCAAAATCTAATAAGAGATTTAAAGAGAAAAATAAGTAAAAGTCAACACAATTCAACCCATTTCTTGTGTTTTTATAACCTTCAGTTGGGATCAGAGCCTGGTTTGTGCATCAACACTTAACTGTGGTATAAAAAAATCCTAAGAGAAAAACATCATGGTTGATCCTAAAGTTATTAACAATGGTGATCGTAGTACATATGAGAAAAAAAATTATATTTCCAAATCACCAACATTTAGTGGAAATTCTACTAAGTTTGAGTGGTGGAAAAGCAAGATGTATACTCACATCATAGGTCTTGATAAGGAGTTATGGGATATTCTTGATGATGGAATTGATTTTGCAATTGATGGAGTAGGTATGGTGGCTAATAGAAATAGCCTCACATCTTCTCAGAAAAAGATATATAGAAAGCATCAAAGAGTTAGAGGAATCTTGATAGATGCTCTACCACTTTCTGAGTATCTCAAGATTTTTGATAAATCAACTGCCAAAACTATATTCAAATCTCTGTGTGCTACTGATCAGTGGTTTTCACACATATATTTACCGTTGTTTTTAAGTATGTTTAAGTCATATTATTTAGTGTTTTATTTTATTATTCGTCATTTTATGCTTTGGTTGTGTGTTTTAATGTTTTCAGGCGCATATGGATAAATCGGACTAAATCAGTGCAAAACTCGGAGTTTCGAGGAAGTTCAGAAAGTATGATTCAGGAGGCCTGACACGGGTGGCCGTGTTGCTCAACACGGGCCGTGTCAGGAAGAGCGCTGGAACGAAGTGTGGAAAGAAGGGAAAAACAGTGGTGCAACACGGGTGCACGTGTTGCTCAACACGGCCCGTGTTGCTAAGTCTGGGACTGAATGGTGAAAAATAAAATAACAGAGGACCAACACGGGTGCCCGTGTTGCTCAACACGGCCCGTTTTGGGTGATGACGCTGTTTTCAGTGATTTTTATTATTTTGTGCAGTGGTTGGGCTGAAAGGGTGTTTTCGGAATTTCCAACCAACTTAAGTGAGTCTGCACTATTTATGAGAATTTTCAAGATGAATTAGGGATCTTTTTGCCACACGAAGAATTGGAGGATTGAGAAAGGAAGCCTATGCAATTGGAGAAGAACAGAGAACTCTCATGAGCGGAAGCCATTGAAGATCAAAGTTCATCATCTCTATTGTAATGTCTTTATTTGATATCTTTGTAATTTCTTTGGATGATATGAGTAGCTAAACCCCCCCAATGCTAGGGGGGTGTCCCTGATTAACATTTGTGATGATTTTGAATTCCGAATTTCAATAACATATTTCTCTTTCATGTTCAATTTAATGGTATAAGGTTTTTAATGCTTTCCTCGTCGGACCAACTGGATTGATTTATGACTGACAATTAGGATTGACATCCATTGTTAGGGTTTTTATACCATTATACTATAGTAGATATCACCTAGGACTAGGGATACCCTATAGTAACCGAATTGTTCTTGATTATAATAATACTTGATTTGATTACTAATTTCGAAGGAATTTGGGATTAGGATTTCAATGTTCAAAGGTTTGCCCACTAAGGACTTAGGAGCAAATACCCTTAAGAACCGGTAATTGATAAGTTGAATTTTGTTAATGAAACAAGGGTTCAGAATTGTTACATGTTAATGCACACACCTACCCTGGCATGTTACTCATATTTGGCCAAATCAACCCTTTTAAGTTTATTTGCAATTTAATTCGTAATCATAAAAACCAAAACCCCCAAGGCTTTTTGTTTAATTGAATTCCTACTAACTCTATAATATCACGCAGTCCTTGAGATCGATATTCGGGGAATTTTCCCTTTATTACTATAGAGGCAAAATAGTACACTTGCTATTTTACCGATCAGCTACCTATGAAAGAAATCAACAGGTTAAATAGGCTAAGGATAACCTTTATTTCAACAATATGAGCTATTAAAAATGAAGGAGGATAAAGACATTAAAACCATGCTATCAAGGTTTCAAATTCTTGTATTTGGTCTTCAAGTGTTGAACAAAAGTTAAACTACTGCTGATCATGTCAAGAAGATTCGAAGGAGTGAGTCTTCCTGCCAAGTATAGACCTGAGGCGACTGCTATTCAAGAAGCTAGAGAATTAAACAACATAAGTCTAGAAAGCTTAATCAGTAATCTCTAGAGTCATGAAATGGAGCTGATTGGAGATGAACGTGTTCAAAAGTCAAGGTCTCTTGCTTTGAAGTCTGTTGACCATTATGCTAAATCTTCACTAATGAGTGAATCTGAAGTACCTACTCATGAAGAAGATTCTGAAGAAGAATCAGAAGATGAAGAAATGGAATTAATTATCAAGATATTTTAATATCTTGCCAATAAGAAGAATATGAGATTCTCAAGCAGAGGCAATGGCTTCAGAGGAACAAGCTCTAGAGTCAACAAAGATGATCATAAATGATGCTTCAATTGCAAGAATCCTTGTCACTTTATTGTTGAATGTCCAAAGCTGCAGAAGGACCATCAAAAGAAATGAAGATTTCAGAAGAACAACTTCAGAAACAAGGTCAAGAAAAGTCTCGTGGAAACATGGGATGAACTTGACAAAGTGATAGAATTTGACAAAGATTAAGAACAAGCTAATATGTCTTCTTCCAAAAGAAAGATGGACAAATTAGAAAGAGATCGTATTTCCTTAATAAATGATATGTCTGCTAAACCTCTGAGTGATTATGAAATGGATCTTCTAGAGTTCGTCATCTCTGATGGCTTCAACATCTTCAGACACATAATCTGACTCAAGTTCTAGCTCATATTCTGAAGAACAAGACGAGGTATTTTCTCAACTATCTCGTTCATATTTATTTTCCTTTATTCATGACCTTATGAGTCGTTGTCAAGATAAAGCCATACATATAAAATGTTTTAAAAAGGAGTATGATCTCATGAAAATTGAATTAGAATCTTCCAAAAAGGAGACGAACAAATTAGAAAGAGATCGTATTGCCTTAATAAATGATATGTCTGACAAACCTCTGAGTGAGTATGAAATGGATCTTCAGGAGTTTGTCATCTCTGGCTTTAGCAGGACTAAAGTTGCTTCTATGATCTATGGTATAAGTAGAAGCAAACGAGAGAGTCTTGGCTGCTCTGAACAGTCTGCTGATCTAGAATCTGAAATATGGATAAAATCCGCATAACCCCTCTCTCTTAGTTCTGCTCAGAAAGAACTTATTTCTTGTTTTGTATTTGCTAATGACAATGTAGAGGTTTTGAATCATCCAGAACTAAAGATTATAGAATCATAGTTTATGGAGAAATCAGAATTTTTGGAGAAATTCGAACCACAAACCTCAAAGTGTAAGGTTCTTTAGAAAATAGAACCCACGATTCTAAAGTCCAAGATTCTGAAGGGTTAAAAATCAAAGGCTAAGAATTATTCAAGACCTAAATATTTTAAACCAAAATTCTTTAATAATCTCAAGCCTCACTACCTAAAGGCTAAGGTACAAGATCAAGAGAAACCCTTCAAAACTTACCCCAAAGGACCCATCAGATTACGGGTACCTAAATCTGAAATTGTTTTTGCTGCAGATATGCTTAAAGGGAGGAGCAAATGAGGAGTCAAGATACCTGAACAAAGGACTGTTATAACATATGACAGAAGAAAAACACGTGTTCTAAATACCAGCTCTAAAAGAGGAAAGAATTTTGAAATTTAAAAGGAACATAAACGGTGGATGACTGTTACTGGTGAAAGAATCCATATTCTAGTACTACAATCTACAATTGGGGAACCATGCGAACTTTTCATGGAAATAAAAACAAGGAGGGTCTCAAAGATAATACCATAGGTTACCAAGAGGAAAATAAAATCTTTTTAAAGCTTTTGCAAATAATTTATATTGGGATTAAGCTCTTAAAATGATGACCGCTCAAATTGCTCAATTTCATAAAGAGTCAGAGAATGATTGAAAGAGCCCTTTAGGATCAATAAAGAGTTTGGAAATACAAGTTGACAAAATAGCTCACAACTATCACAACAAGCTCAAGAAAGTCTTCCAAGTGCCACAGTTATGAATCCCTAAGATCATAATAGTGTGAATGGTGTCACCACTCAAATCGAGAAAGTTGGTGAACCACAATAACATAAAGAAACAAGGGAAGGTGAAACACCATACAATATCATAGAGGTGGATATGAAAGTTAGTGAACACAATATAACATACAAAAGATATACCAACTTACAAAACGTAGAAGGAGGTTGTTGAACGTCAAAAGGAAATAATATCAAAAAAAATATTTAGCTTTAATACAAGAGTTTGTAATATCACAAAGTGTCAAATTAAGACTATGACAACCACATGGTTTGTATAATGCTCTAGGGTTAATATCTAATAATTTTATTTGTACACCTTGATGTTTACCTTTCATGTTTGATCCATTATCATATCCTTGTCATAAACGTTCAAAAATTCTACAAAAAACTCTTCAATTTTTATTGGACTTAATTAGAGTCATTTGCTCTTGATGACTCACATCAGGAGTAAAATCACGAATCATAGAAAAATATTTCGTTTCTTTGATTTTTTTGACTATTGCGCGTAGTAATGTCAATTTGCATCTGTTAATGGAGATTCCTGTAAGGATTATCTGTTCGGAGCACCGAGGTTGGGGATTTTTTCCTCCGTGGGGATGGAATGGAGGGAAAATTTCTCCCGATGAAACTTTGGGGCGGGGATTGGGAAAGTACCATCCGCCCCGTGGATTCCTTGACTCCGACCATATTATTTAACTTTTATATTTTATATATCATATAATACATAATTGTATAATTTTACATAAAAAAATATTAATGTATTAGAAAATAAAGAGTCATTAGTGGATATTTTATTTTTATGTTTTATCATATAATATATTGTTTTATTACCCAAATAATCAACCCTAGAAAAGTGCACCCAATACATAAAATATACACATGTCTCCTTTTTTTTCTTTTCTCAATTATCTTTGTCTCCTCCATTAATCATCTCCTCAATTCTCATCATCATCACAACAACCACTTTCCTTTGTTCATTGTGCTTATGATAACTACTCTTCAAATTCACTTTTCTTTCATTACTAACATGCTTTTCATTCAACTAATAAATTAGTAGTTATGAATTTGCCACACTCACACATAATAAACCACTTGCGCTGGACGACAGCGGTACCGCAGTAGTAAATTAATGGAAGCATAATAGCAACAAGTTCTGTTAATATTTATTATTTTTTTAAAAAAAATATTAGCAACAACAAGTGCTTTTGCTTTTTTTTTATTTTGTTATTGATGCAAGATGTATTTTTATATATTTTTTTAAAAAAGAAAGATGCAAAATACGTGTTTTTTTTAAAGAAAAAATTGAAATACTCATAATTTTAATCGAAAAGTATAAATTTTTTTTTAAGATTCAATATCTGCGGATCACCATGGGGATCTGTGGGGATGGAGAAAAACATTTCCCGAGACGGGGATGAGGAATAAAATTGGGGGCGGAGAGCGGAGAAACATCCTCTTAACATTCTCTGCCCGTTGACATCCCTAATTACACGAGTGTAACTCGTCGTGTAACCATCGAATGTACACAAATTCTAATAATACATTACAACACCTAAAAATATTGAATAAACGGCTAAATTATAAATGGTTAAATAATATAGTCGGGCAAATTATAAAAAATACCTCTCCCTCCCAGATACGCCGAGCGACGTGCTCATGGTAGGTAATCAGCACGGTAGTGTCATTGGGCCCTCCCGGGTAGCCCTCCTCCTCCTGCTCCTCCTCCTCCCCATGTGGAGGGTCAACATCCGGTACCTCCTCCGCCTCGTGGTATGTCACTGCCTCCTCCTCCTCCTCCTCTCGCTGGCGGGAAGAAGATATCCGAGCCAGACGACTCCTCGATCCAGATGTAGAGGTACCCTCGTCCATCTGCACGGGAACTCGCACACCTCCCCGTCCCTGCCCCCGTCCCTGCGTCGACGCCAGCTGCGCCGCCCGCTCGCGTCTAGCCGACGCAGTCTGGGTCTCTCTACCCTGTCTGATGCGTGCTTGGTTGCCTGACATGTTCCTGAAAACAATTGAAATCAATAAATATGCGAGACAAAAGAAAAAACTAAAAAAAATTCATTTCTGATACACTTCGGAAGTTCATTTCCGAAACTGGGAATGGAGGTGTTTTCGGAAATGAACTTCCGAAACACCCCTGCGAAGAAGTTTTCTGCAACTTCTATGGCAGACTCCAAAAACCAACTTCAAAACTATGTTTAATCATTCTAAACAACCTAAATAGCAGTACCAACCTACCCCAATACAATTTTTGCTATTTCTAAACACCCTAATAGAAATTTTAATCATAGATTTAAAACTCGAAAAGCTTAATGATTGAAGAGATTGGAGGGCTTTTGAATGTAGTATAGCAAGGTTATTGGAGCCTTTGATGTAGCCTTGGAAGTGGTTTGCACAAAATCTCTTTGGGGTTGTGTTTGAAGTTGAATTAGGGTAAATGAATTGGGGGAGGGGGCTGTTTTGCTAAATCTGCAAAACGCGCAGTATTTCGGAAATGTACTTCCGAAATGCTGTTTTCGGAAATGCATTTCCGAAATAAGACAAATTTTGAAAAAAAAAGGCGCTTTCGGAGATGCATCTCCAAAAACACCTTTTTCTTGCATTTCGGAAATGCATTTCTGAAGTCAGGAGTATATATAATTTTTCACCAGAGGTGACCTAGAAGGTTGGGAGGTGGGCAACGAAAATCTCAAAAATTATACTTGACATATTTTTAACACCCAAATTTCAGTGTCATGGGTTATTGTTTCTCATATATATCATGGGTTTGGGTTGGATGTATACTTTCACTTTCATCGGTGCTAGGGCCTACAACATTACAATTAAAAACTATTTACCAATGAGATTCAATTGCTGGCAGAACTTTTCATGAGACAGGTGTAGTTCTCATCCACTCTAAAGTGCAGTGCATCTTTTTATCGTTGTTAGAAACAAACTAGACTAAAATATGTTTATTGATTGACTTAAGTTTCAAGAATGTTATACTTTTTAATAATATTTTCATTGAAGTTTGAATTTCGATTAATTTTAGTTACCTATATATATATATATATATATATATATATATATATATATATATGGTTTTTGTCTTGATATAATGTCGTGAGGAGGTTTGCAAATTCCACATCATTATTATATGATTGGCAATCTAATCTCATTTAACATTGTAATATATATGTTGAATCTATAAGTACTTTCGTAAATAAATATTCAATCTTTTTAAATAAATTATGAAAATTAAAAAATAAAATTATATTTATATAATTAAATCTTTGATAATTAATATTATTATTTAAAATTGTTCTTTTGAAGAGAGAGTTAGTTAATAAATTTATTAGAGTATTTATTGTAGATTGTATGGAAAAACTAAAATTAAAGGTATGTTGAGAAAAAAATATATAATATACAATTGATAATTTTTAAAAAGTTTTATAAAAATGATAAATACAAAAATTAAATATAATTTTATAAAACATTCTCTTATTTGGAAAAAAATTCCGGTAGGTCATATAAAACTTTCAATATGCATTTTTTTTTTGATATTTTAAAGCGACAAAATTTACCCACATTTTTAAAAAACCTATAATATCATATTTTTTTCACACCTTTGAAAAATTGGCAGTGTTAGTCTTCAATGATTGAGATTTATCTGACACTTTTATATGGTTGTAATTGCACCTACAATTTTGTGTGGTCCATAATAATTTAAAACTTGTACAAATATACACCATATGTTGTTAAAAAAACATCTCATAATGTCTCAATTTGGGTATCTCGTATTTGTGTACTACAATGACATTAAACCTCTTGTTGATTTTAGGCTCACAAATGACACCCCGCTTGCTGTACTAAAATCCAAATGGGATAATCTCTTGCACCACACAAACAACACAAAGGTGGACAAGATCGAGTACCCCCTTGATTGATAATGAAGGAAAGATTAAGTTCAATAAGTTTGAGCGGAAGACATATGAAGATTTAAAAATTATGTGGAACACATATCACCTATACGAAATAAAGGGTCTGATCGAGGTGGATGCGACAATTGCAAGATTTGTCAACGATATTATCAAGATGTTGAAACATTCTATGTAATACCCCGACTCTCCAAACCCGATTATTATCATTAATTGGTTAATTGATAATTAGAATGCACATTGGCCTTATTTCCTATTAATCTAAAGAATGATTATTAATAAGAGTTAGTGGAGTAGTTAGAAACAAAGGGGATTGGTTAGAATGGAACTACATGGCAAAGTTGTAAATATCGCTTAGTTGGATGGTAAATTGGACATTATTCTTCATTTGCATGGTCTTAAAGTGGTTAGTAAAGACAATATCTTTTCCAAATCAGAATTTAGGAGGGAGAGAGCTTAGAGGCATGAAAGGAGAAAGAAGAATTTATGTTCAACAAGCCATTTTCGCAACTCTTGGTACAGCTCCACTAAAACGGTAATAACTCTCTGCTTGTAACTCCGATTGTAACGATTCTAGTCTTGTTGGAAAGCTAACGAAATTCTCTTCGATTTGCATATATGGTTTGCGTTCATAGCTTCTGTTTTGAAGGAGAAAATCAAGCTTAAAGTTGGGACATGCATGCTGAATGTGTGTTAAGGGGAGCTACGGATTTCTTGATGATGGAGATGGAAGTTTGAACAAGAGGGAGATGCAATGGCAACAAGAACATCATGTAAACCCCCATTTGATCCAAGGCGAGTCCTTAGATAGTAACTTTGGGGATTTGCATGTAAGGGTTTGTATTTGGGGTCTTGGAATTTTGAGAGATATTCATAGAATCATGATGCTTACCATGTTTTGGTGCTCATTGTTGTAGTATGTGATTTAATTGATCAAATATGTGTTCTAGTGGTGCTATTGCATGTTATACACTGTTGAAATATGATAGGATTCGTAATTGGATGATTGAGGAACCTAAAAATGAGTTAGGATGCTTTTAGAACCCCTAAAAATGCAGAAAAACACATTCTGATGCAGAGTAACCGGTTACGGGTATGTGGGTAACCGATTACGCTGTTAAAAATGCAATTTTGGACTGTTTTTAGTGCCAGTAATCGGTTACTAACTTTGGGTAATCGGTTACCCTGAGAGAAATGGAAAAAAATAGGAAACTTCGGAAAATCGTAACTTTTGCGTCGTAAGTCCGTTTCACGCAAACTTTATATCGTTGGAAAGCTAGCGACGTGTACTTTCTAATAAAATTGGTTCCCAAACCAAAATGTTTGATTTAATAATATTGGAACCCCACTTAGTGAACCTCGTCGGCTGAGATTTTACGTTACTAATTCCCCCGAGAGCAGTTTCGTTCCGAATAGAGAACCGAACGCCTCCTTAGTCGTGTGAGACATGTTTAAATTGTATTTGAACATGCTAATGTTGTATATGATCATGGATGTGTTGATTCTCAATATGTGGATCATTAATTGATGCAATATATCAATATGCTTTATGATGATCATATCATGTTTATTCGTCCGTTCGATTGACGTTCGGAGATGGTTGCTTATTTGTGGCATGATGCTTTGTGTGATAATGATCATTAATGCCCGTTGTTTCGGTTAAACATTCGGGATTGATTGTATTGTGTGATTGACGCTTGTCATACTGTGTATGCTTGAATCAAAGTAGACCAGGTACTAGGTTACGGTTCGGACCGTGGGTCCTTGAGTCGTCCGTGGGACTGTCCTGATCGTGGATCACAGAGGCACACACCTGAACTACCGTTGCAGTGTGCTTGTGAGGGTCTGGAGGCATTTTACTCACTTGCTGTTAACACACTCGCGTGCTCGGTATGGTGGCGTTATGCGGCTAAGTAAGCCTACGCATAACAGTTAAACCATCTCTAGTGATGCCGTGTAGGCTACATCATTAGGTTCCTAACCGGACGGGCTCATGCGTCGAGACGGCGTGTTGCACTTGTTGTTAACACCACGCGCGTACAAGTGATTAGTGGGACAGTGTCGCCTCTTAGGCAAGGTCATCTCGCAGCCAAGTAGGCTTGTGCGAACCCATCTAATCACTCTTGTAGGGTGCTTGTGCAAGTCTCTTGACAAATAGGCATGGGTGAACCCACCGAGGGTGTGTTTGTAACCTAGTAGTGGTATTAACGTACTTCTGGATTCCCCGTACATGGGTATGGGTCTGCATACGTGTTTGTTGTACTATTTGTGCACTTGTGATATGATGACTCCTATGGTGGACGATTCGTGTGTTTGCTCCGTATGTGTGCCGGATGTGAGGATAACCCCGAATCAATGGTGGATTCGGTTTGTTGATGCATGTACCCTGTAGAACCGAGTGGACCCATAGGATAGGAGGACTCACTGAGATTTAGTAATCTCACCCCAATCAACTTATCTTTTTCAGGTGCAGTTTAGTAGTGGTTGGCAAGTAGCAGGTTTGGACTGAAGACTTGGAAGTGGTGATGGCTCTGAGACCCCGTTAGATCTCATTTTCCGCTGTGCAGATCCATTGAAGACACATGTTTTGTAATTCTTATTAGAATTTCGTGTTGTATTTTATATGGATCATCTTGTATCTTTGGCTTTTGTATATACTCAATATCGATTTTTAACGTTTCATGCATAATATACTAGTTAGTTATGTATGGGGTGTTACATTCTAAATTATCTAGTAATGATTAAGTTTTGTTCATGTTATTTTCTTGTTAAGTTATGTTAAGCAATGTTCGTGTTAAGTTATATTCACAATTCAGTAATATAAAGCTAATTTTGCTATAATAAAATGTTAAGATAAAATGTCAATAGTATAAAAGTAATTCGTTACAAAACTGAAATAATATCAACAATAGCAACAAAAAAAATTGATAAAACCTACTCAAGTCCACCACAAGCAATATTGATATCTAAGACAGTCCGATATAAATCTCACCATCTAGGTTTACCAAATCCATGGGGTTATCTGAACAAAGTTTTATCCTTTGCAGCAGTTACTAGCCATTCATATACCAGGTGGAAGTGGTGGAGGCGGTGACACGTAATCTGAAGGCCCTCCATCTTAGGAAGGTCCAATATCATCTGCAAATTTAATAGGTGGTGATGTGAGGGTGGGATACACATAATCTCCTAGTTAATGACAGGAGCAATGAAGAAGTTACTTATAAGGGGGAGATGGAATAGGATGGAGACATTATCTAGGGTATTTATCATCTCGCCAGATAGTAGATGAAAGGAGGATGCCTCCTTATGCCATCACTCAACAAAATAGACTGCAGTGGAGCGTCAAGCATGGTGAGGGAACTGTCCACCAACGAAAGCATGTTGACATCAATGACAATTTCCCTAACTTCATCTGACATGTGCACATCACATAATATCTTCAACTTTTCCCCATGGATGAGCACCTTCAATGGGGGTAATCCTGAAGCAATTAAAGTATAAACCATCAGTTAATTTCAATTAATCTGTAATAAAAAAAACTTAAAATAAAATATTTATACATCTCCCTACCATAATCTAAATGCCAAAAGATCGACATACCCAGTAAGTAAGGTATGGTCATTGGACCCTCCAGCGAACTCTCCATTTATGTGGACAGATGACTTTGTATCAGCATGAGCCACCATTTCCGTATCTACTACAACAGGAACCTCTATATCATCCTAATGAGGAACCTCCGTATTATCCTGAGAAGAAACCTCAATATGATTCTGAGGAGGAACCTATATATCATCTTGAGGAGGAACCTTTACATCATCAATAACACCAACATTTGAATTGACATCAAGATCTTTGTCCCGTCCAGCTCTACCTCTTTTACGTTGCAAAGTGCAGGGGAATCGAGATTGCTTTATCCTTATGCAGTGAGAATCCGTGGGGACTACTCTACTCGCCCTAAGATGCAACAGCTTTCTATCAGCTTCACAGTCTCCCCCAAAGGACTTTATAGTTGCTCTCTCTATTATACTCCCTCCGTCCCAAATTATATGTCGCAATGACCCACTTCACACAGATTAAGAAACAATAATAAATGAAAGAGAGAGAAAGACGACTTTACCAAATTATCCTGATTAACTATTGGTGTATTCGAAATAACATTAATATTAAGTAAGAAAATAATAAATTAAAAATATTTATTAGAGGGTACAATTGGAACATTGAATATAAAATTGCATTGGTAATGTAAAGTGACAAGTATTTTGGGACAATTTTTTTTCCAAATGTGACATTTATTTTGGGACAGAGGGAGTATCAGTCAATTTAGAAATAATCTTTCCATCTCTTCCTTCGGTCCTCACTACAAAAAATAAAATAAAAAGCTACAAAAAAAGAACTACTAGATTTAAAAAAAAAATCCAAAAATGAACATGTACATACCAGAATTGTTAAGAAATGCAATATCTTAGATGCATTTTTGAAATTTTTGGTATGCAAACATGCTTTTTTATCGACAATTTTAAAAATACCGGTAAAATGCATGTATACCGCATTTTTCAAAAATGTCTATAAAAGTGCATGCGAAAATGCATGTTTTTTTTTTTTTGAGAAAAATTGCCAGTATAAATACATAAATTGAATAGAAAAAACCCTTGTAAATATCCGGTAGACGTTTTAAAAAATGCGGTAGAATCCAAAGTTACTCCCAAAAGTTCGACAAATAACAATTTGAATAGTGAAAATTGTAATATTAAAGTGTAAGAGTATTATGGTAAAAGTGCTACAATTGGGGGGGTTGTTAGGTACAATGCAATGGATGCTAGGTAAAATACTCCTAACTTCGAGACATGCACCAAACTACCTTTTAGTTGATAAACGAGCTACTCCCCCCATGAGCATTGAACAATAATGTCTAGTCTGGGTGATTCATATTCAACGGGAACGTCTCAACAGTGTACCGCCTTTGCGTAAGAATTTTCTATTGACAACACTCTTAAAATATCTTCGAACTTCAAGCTTTGATTTTAACATGGTCATCCTTCATGTCATGTCTCACTATATGAACACAACACATAACACACATGCGATATTCATCATCATTATATGTCCCTCGGTTCATACTCATGACTCGAGTACGCAAAAACTAATTAAACCATCTTCAACATTTATCATTACCTTAATTATTCAACCCATTTATCACATAAAACATAGATATATCATACATCATCATCAATACATAACACTCATATTATTATCTTAGTATCATTAATCATTATCCCAATATTTGATGGGTCAATAGAGAGAGACACACACACACACAAAGAGTATTCACATTGATTCAAGTGCAACCACATAAGTGGAAGAGATACCATGTATTCACCCAAAATATAAGGTATTAGGTATATGAGTCCCCTCATTTACAAAGTGTTCAACCTCCAATTTTCCAAGAAGTGTGGGACTTCTAACTCACACTTATATCACAATAATCTCACCCTCAAGTGTGAGTCCATCCACTTACATGGTCCCCTTAGAGCGAGACCTTTTTCAATCTGATACACTTGTACCGTTGTTGGCACCCTTACCATGTGACATGCATTTTAATATGACACACCACCTAACCACCACCTTGTTAGAAAGGATTTTGATACAAGGAGCCAATCACTTAGTTGAACTATTGACTCAAATACCAATGATAGGTCATGAGCAAGAGCATCCATATTAGGTCAAGGTCAAACACATTAGCAAGAGAGATACCACACATGCATCCAAAATATTAAGGGCTTAGGTATATGGGTTATATCACTTATCAAATACTCAATCTCCTCTTTTCTAAGCAATGTGAAACTTGTAACTCGCACTTGTTTCACAACAATCTCCTTTCAAGTGTGAGTCCATCCATTTATATGTTTTCCCCAAGCACAAACTCTTATATCTCCATACACTTGTACCTATTTTGAAACCTTTAATTACCATGTTATGATCACTTCAACATGATACGCCGCCCGCTGACTAGCTATTCAGGAAGATTTTCGTTACAAGGAGTCGATTTGTAGTTGAACCATTAATTCTTGTACAACTGATGGATAATGAAAGAAAAATCCAAATTAAGTCAATAACAACCATAAAATTGAGAGACACAACATATTCACCCAAAACCTTAAGGTGTGCGTTATAGTTTAAGGTGTTGGAGTCCAAATTAGTATGAAATTAGAGGGAGTGAGGTTATCAGTAGCAATAAGGGATGTTCATGGTGGTAAAAAGTTATCCAGGCCATTGAACGATGGGAAAATTTATGATGTGAAAGGTGATTTGCTAACTTTGAGTTCAAAGAAGTTGATAATGCAGTAGTTTACCTTTTAAGTAAGATTTGTACTCGAAGGAGATTCTTAGAGAAAATTTTAGTAGATTGTTTAATTCGAATTTCAATAAATACCGTAGCTAAGATGTCTTGGTTGGAGTGGAGTAATGAATTATATGGTTAAAGATGGGGAGATGTTATTTGTGTGGGAGGAGACTCTATTTTTACAATGTTGATCTTTGCAACAAAAACATTTTATTGTAAGATCATGTTCTTGACCAATAACTTTGAAGGCTTAACTCATCTTAATTTTACTCTTGAGACTTATCAATTATTCACTTAAATTCCCTTTAAAAGAGATTTAAAAATTCATAAGAGATCACACTTTACTATCTTATATGTAAATGACAAATGAGAAATATCCATTCCAAAAAAAAAAAATACTACCAAATTTTTATCTAAAATAACAACAATGTACTTCTTCCGTTTCAAAATAACTGTCCTTTTAGCTAGTAGCATTTATTTCAAAATAATTGTCGTTTTAGCAAGTAAAATTTATTCCAAAATGAATGTCATTCTCACTTTTCAATATAGTAATGATTATTATTTTTCTAATTATATTTTTTAATTATTACTCTATATAGTACTTCTAATAACTTAATAAAGTTAATTTAATAAAATTGTAATATCTTATAATAATATTATTGTATTTCTTAATCTGTGTGCAAAAAATCTTATGATAACATTATTTTGAAACAGAGTAATATGTACTCCCATTATATCATAATGGCTGTCTCTTTAACAAAAACTTGTTTTAAAATAAATATAACTTTCACTTTTCAATATAGAATTAATAATACTTTTTTGTTCATCAATTTTTTTCTTCTAATTGATATATACTACTCTCATTGTCCTAATGCGAGATGCCTTCTTTGCCATAGATGTGCATCAGTGGATTTACATAAATTTAAACCAGAATTTGGGTTAACACGTGGATGGTGACTGTGAAGTTTTTTGGGCAACAATTTGTCATAGCTTATAGAATTTGCATAATAAAGAGCTTCATGATGATAGATTTGTCAGACCTCATAATCTGATGAACTAAATATACATGATGCTGCAAGATTATCATAACGCAAAACTAACAGCAAGCACAATTACTCAACATTACTGAGAATTGACGTACATCAAATGAGAGCCACCAACAATAGGGTGGGTCAATTTCAATACTGATGGAGCTCGTAGCAATATTGGCAGCGCCGGTTGCAGAGGTATAGTTAGAAATCATGAAGAAAGCTAGCTTAGTGGCTTTGCGAAAAATGTCGGCGATTGTTATACCGTCATAGCATAATTATAGGAGTTACTTGAAGGATTGAAACTAGTAAAAGCCACGGGAATTTAAGTTGTTGAGATAAATCTTGATTCCCAAATAATTGTGAATGCTATCAATACAAATGACAATAACTGTCTCATGAAAAGGAGTTTGCTAGTGCAGATTAGAGCTCTTATATCGCAAGATTGGAATGTCCAAATCAAACATGTGTATCGAGAGGTCAATTATTGTGTTGATGCTCTAGCTAAGAGAGGAATTAATTTTATGAATTAATGTGTATCTTTGATGTTTGTCCTACTTTCATGTCTCATTTACTAGAGAATGGTCGCGTTGAATCTTCTATTTTCTAATTGATTATGGTGTAAACTCTATCTTTTTTGGGCTTTAGGGCCCCTCTTTGATAAATTTTTTTTTTTAAAACTATTTTGGATTATGTTTATTCTTAAATATAAGGTCTTTATAAATTTTTATGTAAATTTAATATTCTATTTTCAAAAAGTATCTTTTATTATTTCTAAAAACTCATATTTAAAGATAAAAAGTCAAATCAAACCTATTTGTAAATAAATATTAATTTAAAAATATTTAATTCAAATAAATTTTTGATTTTTTTATAAACTAACTAGATTTAATTGTAACTTTGGTCATTCTATTTTGATATTTTTTCGATTCTGGTCCCCTCATTTTTAAAACCGGGATTTTGATTCCCTTTTAAGTTTTTTGTTGAAAAAGAAATAAAAATAAAGACTAATTTTGCAGAAAAAACAAAATAGAGAACGAAAATTGCACAGAAAATTTAAAACAAAGACTAAAATAATAATTTTTAAAATAGAGGAATCAAAATCAAGAAAAGATTAAATATAGAGACTAAAGTTATAATAAACCAACTAACTATAAAAGACAATTAAATTCATTAAATAATCTCTCTTTATTTTACATAAAATCTAAATGAATTAATAACACAATTGCAATTTTAATTATCATGGAAATAATTGCTTTTGCCGTAAATTAGAGAGGGCGGAGGTACTCTAGTTAGGCCAACCAAACTAGGGATAGAGACTAGAGAAATAGTACTAGCATGTGACCATTCTCTTACTTGGAAAGCACAACAAAAAAAAATCTCATGAAATCATAGTTATGACAATGTTGTTTTCCTCTCAAATAAAAATCTAGTACGTGTACACATTCTCGAAATTGCAGCATTAGAAAAGTGATTTCAACATCAAAGACAGGGAATATTGTGCAGTGCTGTTCCCTCCAAAGAAGCCACGTACCCCCATTCTTTCCAGCCAGTGCTTCACACCTTCTTCGTTTTAATTGGCTACTCCCTTCAATCGTGGGACCAATCACAACCTCCCAATACAGATTACAGATACGCCATTTTCTATGTGGGACCCATGCTAACTGAATTGTTTATTTTTTCGACCAATGAGTTTAGGAGATTTACTTTTTCAGGATGCACTCTACCATTATATCTAACACGTGTCCTTTTTAATCTTGTCAATCACTCTCAACCTCTATTTTTTAACAACAAACACTCAATCATCTTTAATATTCTCTCTATTCTTATTTATAGTTTTTTTTTTTTATAAATTGAACAAAGAGAGAATATATAATAAATTTAAATAACAATAGTAATTTATGTCAATTACAACATAATTGTAATTTACAACTATAGTATAAAAATGAGATGAGTTTCATAATAATAAATAATTAAATACATATAATAAATGTGACTCAGTTTTCATAATAATAAATCTTTAAATACATATAATAAAAGTGATTTTTACAATGACCTAAGGGTCCATTTTTTTTATTTTAAAAAATTAATATTTTTTAGGCTAAATTACAGTTTTGGTCCCTCTGTTTTAATATTGATGCAACTGTTCATGCACTGTTCATGTTCGGACTGTTCATGCACTGTTCATGGACAAAATTGGGATGGGGGACCAAAACTGTTTAAAAAGAAAATAGGAGGACCAAAATCGTGAAAAACCTAAAACAGGGGGACCAAAACTGTAATTAGCCTATTTTTTAATTTTTAAAAATGATGTTTACCAAAAACTTTTTCAAACATTAATTTTTCAAATTTTTTTATATCATTAAAAATTAAAACTCAAATTTACAAATTTTTCAAAAATATATATCTTAAAAATGTTTTTTATGAAAAATAATTGAAATAGTATCAAAGTTAATTAATTTTTTAAAATTTTGATATACAAAACCAATTATAATAACATTATAAAAAATATAAAATAATAATTTAACAATAATAGTTTAAATTAATTTTTATTTTTAAATATTTATTAAAATAAAGCTTGTAATTTTTTTAGATAAAAATATATACAACCATAAAAATCATTTAAAAAAAAATTGAAACAAAGGTGTTCTAATTTTTTTTTAAAAAAAACTAATCAAATACAATAAATTGGAAAGAAAGAAGAAAAATATGAGTAAAATAAACATAGAGTTTATTCAGAATGTTAACTTCACTTTATTTTGATTTTTTAATTTTTAAGAAATATTATATTCATCTTTAATTTTTCAAAATTAATCAAAATAGTTCTTTCTATAAATTTGTAAATAATTTAAATATCAATTTCAAATTTTTTTCAAAACTAATTAGATTAAAAAACATATATTATTTATATAGAAGAAAACAAAATGAACCCGAGGTAAACATGGAGAAAAAAATATTAAGACAAAAAAATTTAAAAAAACTAAAAGTATTGGTACTGTTCATGAGTGTTGCCCTAGACACGTGGTGTTTGATGAGCCAGCCACCGTACTGCCGTTATCATTATTGTTTCCATCTCCATCCCAAGCAACGAGTAACGACTCACTAAACCCAACCAAACAAACTAGAGAGAGAAAGAGAAACAAAGAAAAAAGCTTCGTTTCGCTATCGCTTCTCCTCCAACAGCAACGTGATGGAATCTGAACACGTGTGGCGCGTGGGAGCGTGCAGCAGTAATAGTTCCCTCCACAACCAGAACAATATTTTCAACGGAATAATGCTCCGGTTCCGACCGATCGCACCGAAGCCAGTCACCGGAGCCTCATCAACCTCCGGAGAACTAACTCCGGCCAAACAATCCATCTCTACACTTCCAGGTAAACGAACTAAGAGAAAGTACGTTAGGATTAGGAGAAACAACGGATATGTAAAAAAGAACGGTAATAAACCACCGGAAAAAGTTGTTGAAACAACAGATAACATCGATAGCGTGGCTGCAGTTGTTACTCTACAGCTGATGCCGGAAAAAGCGGAAGAAGAAACACCTTTCACCGGCGGTTCATGGTGTAAGAACGTCGATCTTAACTTAACTGTTGAGAAGATTCAGATCTTAGAGAATCTGAATTCAAATCCGATATCGAAACCGGATCTCAAAACGCAAAACGCCGGGGAGATTTTAGATCTGATATCCACGTCGGAGAAAGCGGTGGTTGAATCATGGATAACGGTGGAGAGCGTGACTAGCACGTGCATGAGTGAAGAAGGTGAGCGAGTGTTTAACTGTACGGACGTTGAGAAAATGAAGATTCTAGAAACGGACACGTGTCCGTGTTTTGTAACGGACAGTTACGGAAGGGTTTTATGGGTGAATGACGCGTACAAGAGGATGGTGGTGAACGACGAGGTTAAAGAGATTGAAGTTGTCGTTTGGTTGAAGGTGAAGGAGAGTGTTGCATGGTGTTATTCTTACCCAGCGTTCACCTGTGGTGTTAGGTTACAGTACACGTGGAGGAACGAGAAGTGTTTAAAAATGGTTCCTTGTGATGTTTGGAGATTACAGTGTGGTGGTTTTGCATGGAGATTAGACGTGAAAGCTGCTCTAAGTTTGGGGCTGTGAGAAATGATAAAGTCACAGACATATAATAATAGAATATAAATACTCCTATATCTATCTATATATAGATAATACCTAGCTGGTTTTTCATGGATTGAGGAAAGGAGCAAGATCTTCCACACACTCTCTCAACACTCATGGTTAGGTATTATTTAAGCTAGAGTTTTTCTACTATTGTTTGAAGAAACTTTATTAGAATTTCTAATGAGAATAATGTGCCTATGGATATGAGTGTGTTTCATTATTAACTAAAGGGTGAGATTCCCTTCTACAAAGGAGTTGCAGAGAACTAAACACAACGTTGAATCAAAGAACAAATGTAACAATTCAACAATTGTGTTTAAGTTCTCTGTAACGATGACAAACCCTAAATTTTAAACTCTAAAGAAGTGGAACACGCGGTTCACTTTTGCCATTATGGGAGATGAGAGGGTTGAAAAAGTAATTTTAAGGAATTAGGAGTTTGAATAATATGCAAAGTAATGAGGCTTAAAAAGTACTCCTACTTCTATTTCTATTACTATATGCCAATGCCATATGTCTATGTAACCATTGGCTTAGTTTAAAGTGTGTAACTATTATTGTCGCTCTAGGACTTTGCGATTAATAAAATAGTTAATTGTATGATATTGCATGATAAGGAATCACTAAGCTTAATATCAATGTGTGTGATAATTGTATATATACATACATAGCTAGAGATAAGAATTTGTGAATTAGATAGAGTAGAGAGTATCTAGGCATTCGTGCCTTGCTTTGTTTATGTTGCTATTTATTTAAAAATAGGGACATATTCATTAGTTAGGTAAAGGCATCTACATAGTTTTTGTCATTTTTAGAGTATTAGCTTCTACACTTATACTACAACTAACTACTTTTAACTTTCAAGATAAATCGAGTTTAAAAGAGTTTCAAAATTAATTAATTAACATGATTAATATGTTTATTTGTTTTAATATTTTTTAGTTAGAATTATTGAAAAATGAATTTAAAATATTCGTTAGCCCGACCTTTTATTTAAATATATATTGTAAATGTTATTTTATGAAGCATGTCATATAGTCTATTACAAAGATAAGTGTTTAAAACAAGCAGTTCTTCAAATGCAGTTCTTACACGGCAATAAAACGTGGTTGTTTAATCATTATATATATCTTTCTTCTCCTTCTACGCATCAACAACTCTTGTCGTACTTACTTGCCTTCTATTTGTTCTATTGTTGTATTTTGATTAAATGTCAACTTCAACTCAATTTACTTTAATCTTATTACAATATTTTGTTCAAATTAACATTAAAAAAAAAGTAATTTTAAAAATTGTGTTCAACTCTTTTAGTTATATAAAGTTCAGGAGCAAGTTTAGATCAACATATATGCATTGAAACTAGATACTTAATTTAAGTTAATATGATAGGAACCTATTCTAAAAAATATATATTGTATTCGCAATTGAATAGTATATCTGAATATAGACCCATCTATGAGTCAAAATAATAAATATAACTCAAACATAATCATGATGAAATTTAATAGTATGATAAATAAATATAAATAAAAGAAATTATCATGTTAAAAAACATCAAGAATTATGTAGTTTAATATAATTGGTGATAGTTAATGACAAGAATGATTGGTAGATAAATTGGTAGATAAATTGGTAGATAAAAGAGATGCCAACCCTTTTCATGTTTGTCTAGAATTTAGATAGTGTTTTAAAATCAGACTCGAACACTTAGATTGATCAGATCGTGAATTGGAGGATAGGACGTGAGCTTGTTTGAACCGATGAATTTCACTTTCTTTTACTAACACATTTTGCAATGAGTGAAAAAAAATTCAAAATTGAATCATCTCCAAAAAAAAAAAAAATGAAACTTTCATAATTTTAAGAATTTACCTCTTATCTATTAAGCTACCTAAAACTCTCAACTTTCATAATCAATTTCTTATTGTAGGATTAATTCTTGTTATTTAATTTCATTATTATTGTTGAGCTTACAACTTTTTCAATTTAAATGTTACATTTTTGCTTTCTATTTATCATTTGTAATTTGATTTGGATGATTTTGTTATAGGATTAAGAATCATTATTTTATTTTTGTTTGAAGTTAAGGTCGGTACTCAAGATGATTTTGGATATGAAATGATAATTATACAAGTAATTTTGAGTTACCGCCTATTAAAAAAGAATTCATCTTTACTTTATATGAATTTGATTATTGGATTTTTTGAGTTCTTGAATTTGATTTTGTCGAGTGTATGGAAAATTTGTTTATATTTTTTAAAATTTTTATAACCATAATTTTATGTCAATTAAATTTTTTAATATATTAGATCAACTATCATGCGGTCTAACCAACCAGTGACTTACAAATCTGACCAATTAATCAATGATCCAATATCTTGATTAAACTGATCGCTAATTCAGATTATTTTATGTCAACCAATTTTTTTTATATATTAGATCGCCATTTTGTACATACACTATTTTGGGTAGTGGTCGTCATTTTGTACATACACTGTTTTAGATATATTATCCAAAACAGTGTATATACAAAATGACGATCTAAAATGATCCAGCCCAAAATAAGTGAAACAAAAATATATAGTCCAAGTTTAAGCTAAATCATCATTTGCCTCGCAACATTATCTCGAAACTTGGGATTAGTCCATGTCCTGTATATAAAGTGTCTATAATTTTTTGCTCTATAGTTGTATTACTTATAGTGTTTCCATAATAAGTTTCATTCCTATATTTCCATATTTCATAAAGTGTTTCAGCAAAGGCACTCTTGAGTAGTTGAACCTTCCAACCTTTTCCTTTACTATTTTCGATTATCCACTATAATTCACCCACTACTAAAAAACTCACTTTTAGTGACCGATTTCATGACCAAAATTTAATATTCATGAATCAACTTTAAGATGTCACTAAATCGGTCACTAAAATAAATCAGCCATCGATTTTGCGACTAAAATTTTGTGACCGCCTATTCTGTCACAAGTTTGATTCTTGGGTTTGAAAAATTATAATTTTATTTTACCAAAAAAGAACACTAAAATCGGTCACTAAATTCAGTCACAAATTCGGCGCTAAATCTCGGTCACTAAATTCGTCGCAGAAGCTTAGCGACTAGCACTTTTTCAACCAAAAAGTGATGATATCTAAATCGGTTGCAAAACATTTTAGTGACCAATTTTAAAGCTTTTTCGGTCTCTAATTTGGTCACTAAAATTGAATTTTAGAGTTGTGACTTACACTCTTTTGGTGAGTGCGTAATCTACAACCACTCTAGCATATGATTCCATATATGTTTCAGACTTGAACAAGAGAAAATAATATATTGTATAGTTTTTGAATGTGTGCAGAAATAACAACTTTAATTACATATTAAACCAACCCTGTGTAATCTCTCCTTTGTTGCAAGTCGATCATGACATGCTAATCATAACACAAACATAGCTCTTAAAAACCTTGGATCTCCCTGTCTGAAGCTTCTCTTTGCCTTAAAAAACTTGGTGTGTTATCCATTTATTATGAATCTATATGATATTTTAGTAACAACCAACATTATCCATCTTAAAATTTTCCAGGGAAGCCAAGTTCTTTCAAGATGGTCTCCATAACAATCAATTTAATAGTATCATAAGTTTTTTTGTAGGTCTAATTGCAACATACATCTAGGAATACCCATTTCCTTGTATAACACCTGATAAGCTCATATGCAAGTAAGATGTGATCATGTATATGTTGTCTTGGAATAAAAGATTCATGATTTTGATTTCAATACTGCATAACACATTCTCCAACCTTGTGGTCATCACATTGGAGATTACTTTGTATATAGTAGTGTCTTAAGAGATGGATCTATATTCTTTTATAGTTTTGTATATAGTAGTGTTGTAAGAGATGGATCTATATCCCTAAGAACTTGCTCTTCTAAAGCATTCCACTTTATTACCTCATCTGTGCATATCTTTACTCTTTCAATTTTTGGAGCATCCATTCTATCTTGCATTTGTGAATTTGTGCCTCCAATAAATCAACACTCACCTTCTCTATTCGTATTTTGATGCCATAAAAAGGATTGCTCATACTCCTTATTATAGTGGTGACCTCAAGTTAGCTGAGTCTGTTTCTAAAAAACCATCCATGATTGTCACACTATTAAGGAATTTACATTGAGTTATTTTGATTGGTCTATGCTCATCTCCTTTCAAAATAATAATAATAATAATAATAATAATAATAATAATAATAATAATAATAATAATAATAATAATAATAATAATAATAATAATAGTTATATGATTTCACAATTAAGCAATGTGATATGCATTAATTAAGAGACTAATATTTTGAGATTCTGATTAAGTGTTAGCATTTTAAATGTTATTTATGTTATTATATATATACTTAGTTGAGAAAAATTATGGATGGGTGTAAAACTTAATTAAGCAACAATGATTAGCTTGTAATTTTTACATATTTGACAATGGCCTAAGGGAATGAATCAGATTCGATCACTTAACATAATTTTGTCACGGTACTACAGCTTCCATCACTACAACAAAACTCCTTTTATCTCGGTTGAAAAAGAGGTTTTATCTCAGTTTCAAAGGCGAGGTAACAAGGGCGTTATAAAAAGTTTTCATTTTATCCCTTGGTTTTTGTAGAACAGAGGATTAAAGAGTATTGCACACGGGTTCGAACCTCAACAATTGCAATTTCGTATTTTATACAAAAACACACCACTATTTGAAGGTAAAGGAAACATAAGAAAGGAGTTTGAATTGGGTTTCAAGAATTAAAACTTTTACTACCTGAGACAATCAAACAAAGAACTTAGAATAAAAATAACGAACACAATATTTTTATCCTGGTTCGCTGTTAACAATTTCTTCTATTTCATGTTCTTGTCCTTTTTTACTTCAATCTTATGCTTATTACTCATTGTTTTTGATTTATGAAAAATGGGGGGAAAATAAATGATTTTGATATATCTGCTTTCTTAAATAGAAATCAAACATATGATATATCTTAATAATATTTAGGCAAATGTATCTGGCTGCACCATCCACTTATGCTTTGCGTTGAAGAGATCTTTGTGATAACTCTAATAAGGTTGATCATAAGTGATCTATGTTAAAGAAGACACTTTTAATTTTGATTAAATTTTTTTGGAAAATAAAAATCGTCTAATTCTTACTCTCAGGGGGAGCTTGCAAACCTCACTCTGAAGAAGTCATAAATTTTTTGATAATATTCTCAGGGGTAGCTTACAAACCTCTCTCTGCTGAAGTTGAAAATTTTATTAAAATTTAAACACAGGGAGAGTTTACAAACCTAAATATGTTGTTTTAAATTATTGTGCATTTATTAAAGAAAAATTGTTCATTTAAATACATGAATTTCTCATCATAAAAAAGGGGGAGATTGTTGGAACAAGTTTGGTACTGCAGCTTATCTTTGAGTATTGATGATAACAAGTATTCAATGTAAGGAGAACAATTTTGTATTTTAAAGATTTGTTAAGTGTACATGATCTGACAATTAGTTCTGGACTCTGGGTAATCAAGTTATGGACTCTGAACTAGTGAAAGTTCTGGACTCTGAAGGAGCAACTCGGAACTTTGGACACCAATCTGCACTCTAAGCCGACGGTGAATACAAGATGTGTTTACAAGTGAATATCCATTTGTAAGCTTCAATTCAAATTCTAAAAAGATCATATCCAGAATGAATCTGATTCGAGACTCTAAACTCTCAATGTTCTCAAAACTCTAAAGGAACTCTGATCAAGCTTCAACAATTTCATCATAAGCCTCTGACTCAAGAAGTTAACTATAAAGAAAGAAAGTGACTTTGAACTTTGACCAAGCTTCAAAAACTTTATTTTGAAGCCTCTGACTTAAGATTTTATCACTGAAGGAAGATAGTGTAGAAATATTATTTTAATACGAAATCATTATCCTCTACACTACTCTACAAAAAAGGATTTTATATTAGTACCAAATTTTTCAATACGTCCAATCTTTCCTCTCAATGTTTCTAGTGCCACTCTACTACTGTGCATTAAACATCTTCTTGTAGCTATGATTTGTGAATTTCTAACTTCACCCTCCAACGAATATATTCTTCTTCTATATAAAGGAGATATTAAAGCAATGAAAAAGAAGAACAAATGTGAAGAAAAATATACACAACAAGAAAATAAAAAAAGCTAAGGAACTACAACGTTCATATCAAGAGAGAAAGCACCGAGAACAAAAAATTGAGCAACTACACATAGAAGAAAGTCGTTCTTATCTTAAAAGCTTTATAAATTTCATTCTATGTAAAATATTGTTGTATTATAAATGTGTGTATCTGCTTTTGACGAAGCACTTTTTAAACGAAAACTCTTGTAATTCAACTAGTTGGTTAAATACCTTGAGTGACTAAGTCTTTGGTCAGAATACCCGAGAAGTCATTGACGGATAATATTTGAGTTGATTTCCTTGAGGGACTTAGGTTATTCATGATCTTTGAGAAGGCATTTACGGGTAGTCTTTGCGGTTGCAATCAAATAATTGATTAGTGGATTAAGTCCTTGTTGATAAGGCAAAATCACCTTGGTGGGTGGATTGGAGGTAACCTAGTTAACGCTGAAACAGGATAAAATACTTGTGTTCTTTATCATTGTTAACTTTGTGTTGTTTGTATTTAGGTTCATGAAATAAGCTTTAAATATAGAAGCCCAATTCAAAACCCTCTTTCTTGTGTTTCATTGAACCTTCAATTGGCTTATGAGCTCCAGTTCTGGTTTTGATTATTATGAAACACTTAATTATGTCCTCCTGCAATTAAAGATCCAGTAATTGGAATACAATGGCACAATTTCCTCCTGCAAATATCAATAATGATAAAAAAATCATTTTTCTGCTAAACCACCAGTCTTCGATGGTGATAAGTTTGACTATTTAAAGGATATAACTGAAAGTTTCTTCCTTGGATTTGATGTGGATCTATGGGATATGGTAACAGATGGTTAAACCCATCATCTAAATGCAAATGGTGTCAAACTTGAAAGAAGTGTTATGAGTTATCAATAGAAAAAGGATAATAAAAATTATCACAAATAAATAATCATTATGTTGAATGCTATCTCATACGCTGAGTATGAAAAGATAACAAATAGAGACTCTCCAAAGTCTATATGTGATTCTCTGAGAATGATTCATGAAGGAAACAAGCAACTCAAAGAAACCAAGGCTCTTGCCGTGATTCAAAAATATGAATCCTTCAAGATGGAAGATGATGAAACTATTGAGAGTATGTTCTCAAGGTTTTAAACTCTCGTAGTAGGGATGGAAGTTCTATACAAAGGCTACACAACTGCATACCATGTAAAAAAGATCATCAGAAGTCTTCCAAAGAAATGAAGGTCAATGGTGACTGCACTAAAGGTGTCAAAGAATCTCAACAGTACAACTATGGAAGAACTTATAAGTTATTTAAGAAGTCATAAAATATAGTTTGAAAAAGATGAACCTCTAAAGAAAAGAAAATTTGTTTATTTGAAATCTAAAAGCAAGTTTGAAAAGACTAAGGCTTTCAAGCAGAAGAGGAAGATTCTGAAGAAAATTCCAAAGAAAATTCTGATGATGAAGATGAAGATGAAGTGTCTCTGCTGTTTAAAAGAATTAATCATCTCTGGAAGCAAAAAAAAAATTTTCATAGGCCACAAAAGATCAGATGAGCATTCTAAGTCAACATCAGAGTAGAAGAAATTTGGAGCTGAAAAAGAGGTTATTTGCTTCGAATGCAAAGAGCCTGGCCATTTCAAAAACAAGCGTCGTAGACTCAACAAAGAAAGACTAAAGAGGAAGATTTTCAAAAATAAGAAGAAATGTGAGCTGCTAACATGGGATGACTCTGACTCTTCATATAATGAGTATAAAGAAAAGCAAGCAAATATGGTGCTGATGGCCAAGACGAAAACAAGTAACTCTAAGTCAGAACTAGAATAAGACACTGAAGAGGTATTTTCCCTTTTATCTCATTCTGATATTGAAACTTCCTTAGTTGAGATTCTTGAAAAGAATCAATATCTTCATAAAAGATACAAGTTTCTAAAACATATTCTTGTAACTCATTCTGAAGCACATAATGAGCTAATAAAAGAAAACACTACTTTAAAATAAAAAATTAATTGCTTTGAAAAATGAAAACTCTATTGCTTAAAAGCAAGAGTAATATTTTAGAAAAAGAAATTCTCATTAATGCTCCTATGAATTCATAATATGCTTCAATGAAGTATGAAACCTCATTCAAAATTTTCTACCAACACACAGATAGAAGGAAGATGACTTTCATGATCTATGGAGTTAGTGGTAATGGAAAAAAATTTCTGGGTTACATTAAACCAAATGTTTGACCCTAAACATGTAGATGATATTGTGATTAAACCATCTCCCTTATACTCTCACTTCATCTCTGGTCAAATACATGACACTGATTATGTTCAAAGACCCTTGGTTGATAAAACTTTTAGAAAAATTAACCACAAAGGATCCAAAAGATATGGGTACCTAAAGATAAGATAATATATGCTGCAAATATCCTTAGCAGTCAAGTCAAAACACCAATCATGGTATTTGGACTCTGGATACTCACGACGCATGAAAGAATGCATATGTTCCAAAGTTGAAAACTTAAGTCTGGAAATATTATTTTAATACAAAATCATTATCGTCTATGCTACACTACAAAATAGGACTGTATGCAAGTACTGACTTTTTCAATACGTCCAAACCTTCTTCTCATTGTTGCTAGCACCACTCTACTACTGTGCATCAAACGTCTTCTTGCAACTATGGTTTGTGAATTTGCAACTTAAATTCTTCATCTATATAAAGGGAACCGTGAAGCAATGGAAAAAGAAGATCAACTGTGGAGAACTGTGCAAAAAAGATACACAACAAGAAAATAAAAAAAAAGCTAAAGAACTACAATGTTCAGATTAAGAGATAAAACACTGAGAACAGAAAGTTGAGCAACTACACAAAGAAGAACGTCATTCTTAATCTTGAAAGCTTTATAAATTTCATTCTATATAAATATTGTTGTGTTATAACCGTGTGTATCAGTTTTTGAAATTTTAACTAGTTGGTTAAATACCTTAAGTGACTAAGTGTTTAGTCAGAATACTTGAGAAGTCATTGACGGGTAGTTTTTGAGTTGATTTCCTTGAGGGACCAAGGTTAGTCAGGATCCTTAAGAAGACATTAAGGGGTAGTCTTTGCGGTTGTAATAAAAGAATTTATTAGTAGATGAAGTCCTTGTTGATGAGGAGAAATCACTTTGGTGGGTGGACAGGAGGTAGCCTAGTTAACAGTGAACCAGGATAAAATACATGTGTTTTTTTTATCATTGCTAGCTTTGTGCTGTTTGTATTTGGGTTCACAAAAAAGCTTTAAATCTAGAAACCCAATTCAAACCTTCCGTTCTTGTGTTTCTTTGAACCTTCACTAACATCTCACGTTGATCCAAGCGGGAGCAGATTTAACCGCCTGTAGTATATAAGTTATTCCATGTGCCACACTATTAAAAGATACTTTTTCACTCACTCCTGCAAAGTTACATCTCTTTGACTTTATTGACATGATATTTAAGTGCTAACTTTGTAGGTGCATCCCAACTCCACCTCGTTAGATGCCAAGCACTCATGCATGCCAGAAGAGCTCTACATCTACACGTCACTAATATCTGTTCAACTCTAAAGATTCCTCATTATCTCAAATATGATACGATGTTATTGAATAGGTCTAAATGTCTTTTTTAACAATATCAACTTATGCCATCAAAAAAAAAAAAACAATATCAACTTAACTCAATATATTTTAAAATATGTATGAGTCAGTTTTACCTGCACCATCATTATTCAATTTTACCCAATCTAACAGAAGAGACGACCAACTGATAATAGATTGAATCTTAGGAACTTTTTGAATGTATCTCAAACTAGTTATGGCATGATCATAATTTTAACTTGCATACTTATGTGCTCCAAAGATAAAGACGAACCACTAAAATCCGAATGAATATCTTTATTCCTCCAATTCCATAATGCATGACATGTCATTGCTCAATACTCTTTCCAACGATAATCCAAAATGCATGACAATATCAATGTTTATTTATATATTATACTATAAACACACACACACTTACATTTCTTATCTGTTCCATCGAAATTAAACATATTCAAAACTAAAATTTTATACACTACACAAGATCTCATTAGCATTTGATAGAGATCATCAAGTGAATATATTGATATAAAAGAGACTCCACACTAAGAGTTTGCAAGTAATACCAAAAAATAATGATTAGAAATATGAAAATTTTGCAAGATATTATGGATACAAAATGACAATCAAAAGAGGAGGTTACTTTATATTTACATAATCGCAAATTAGTCTTTATATATTATTCGCCATATCTAAAAAATCAAGAGAAGGTTTTAACAATATAAACTACCATGAATGAAATTGATTACAAATTTGAAGGCAGTTCCTTTTAGTTTTGCATAAGATACACGAATTCATTATATTTTTATTTTTGATTTAAAAGTCATACACAAATGTGCATCCTCTTAGATTTTGTTTGGTAAAAATAGCGGTTGACTGATAAGTTAGTTGATAGTTAATAGTTTATTATTGATGGCTTATGGCTCATAACTTTTAGCTTATAGCTGATAAAATAATTGAAGTTTTTGGTAAAATTAGTGGTTCAACTAACTGATTAATTAAAATGACATAAAAGATATTTAATCCATAATTATTTTATTTTAAATTAAAATAAATTATAGAGGTTAAAATAATAAGAGTAAAAATTGAAGAAAAAAATGATAAGTTATAAGCTATAAGTTATAAGCAAAAATGTTATTTAAAATAGAGTCTTAAAAATAAGCTATAAACTAGTAAAATAAGCTATAAACTTATGATAAAAAAACTGTTACCAAACAGATATTTTATCATCATATGAATTTATAAGCTATAAGATATAAACTACAAACTCAAAAGATAACATGCCAAACAGAGTTTAATATCTGAAGAATGAGAATCTATTATATTTTTTGTATACACCTATATATTTGTAACGATTTAATTGAATTAACATGCTAAACAAAATTTATACTGTTAATATATAAAAATAATCTCTATTGTGAAAGATTCAATTCTTGAATATTGTTGTGACTCATCGTAATTATTTAATCATTATGGCTAAAATTTTTAAAACTTAAATAACTAGTTTTACTAAAAATTGAATAAGAATAATTTCCTTCATTTTGATATTCCGTGAAAATTTGAAGTACATTGCAATTAAAAAATAAATAAAGTATAGAGAAACATAAAGACACCATCTAATAAGTAATTCAACTAGATAAGAAGTTTATGTGTAGAATTTATAGGTCTTAGCTTCAAGTATAATACTTCTCAATGCTCCAATTGGTGCTAAGACAATTATACATAGACCAAGCACAATACATATCTGTAATAAATAGTGTAAAGAAAATACATTAATACATACTTGAAAAATAATAAATCATTAAAAAAAACTAAAGGAAAAAAACCAAATTAAAAAATACCTACCCAATTAGTCCACCAAGACAAGCTGGATATCTTAAGTTTATAGATTTTAAGCCATATAATACATGGAAGCTGAAAATTTAATAAAAACAAAAGGTTAAACAAAACTATTATAATAATAATGCCAAGAAAATTTATTTATTTTCACAAATTTGTATGGCTTACAAAGTATGTTGTTGGAGTAACAGCAAATCCTCCAAAAAATCCTAGTAATCCACCAAAAAATGGGAAGGTAATAGCAACGAACATTGTGAGTGCTGAAAAATTGATATATCAACGTCATTAGTTTTAAATAATAAATATAACATGTCAATAAAGTTTTAAATATACTAACACACACTTAAGTATAACATTAAGAATTCTATAATACCAACATATTATTTTTTACTCACCTGTCATTGACAACATAATTCCAACATGCCAAAATTTTCCATTATAAAGTTAAGATATATAATAATTTATTACACTTACCTACATATACATTACGCACAATAAAACGGAGGATTGTACTTGGTTTGAATTTCAATTTCTTCACCAACACACTTTCAAGCATGTCAAACATTGGCATTGCAAAAACCTACACCAACAATAAAAAAATAAAATTAATCCTGAGATTATAGTTGTTACTCTAATATATTTTATAAAAAAATTTAATTGCAATAAAAATGTTTTTTATTATATAAGAAATGAATTTTACCTGATAACTTCCGATTACATGTAAAACAACGAATATGTTTGCCGTTGCAATAAGCCATGATGGTTTCTCTAAAGATATGAGAATGTTATCCTTAACCTCATTACCAAACACCCAATAACCAATAATCGCAACAGGCCAATAGCACAAAGCGACAATAATGTAGGCAAAAACAACTCCTCTCCACATTGGAACCTTAGATGGTTTTTCTGGCGTTGATGGAATTGTTGCTTGGATTTCCAACACCACACTGTGTCCTGCATAAGCAAAAGCAACAGATCCAAGTGCATTAAAGAAATTAAAGACTAAGTTTGCAGTAGTTGTAGCCGTGTTACTATATTGTACATTTTCTTGTACTCCCTTATGTGCACTAGCAGTCCACGCAATTGCAGAGTAACTGTTATGAAACACAAACATGAAATATTTAAATTAATGAATTTCATTCCATATTTAACTTGAAAAGTGTAGGTTGGATAATAGCAGTCATAACAATAAAAAAAACTAACACCCATACTTTTACCCAACATTGAAATTGCAATTGATTGATTTTCTTTTATAATGTGAATTAAATTGTAATTAAGTTATTGAGTTGAAGCTCATTAGGTTGCCCTCTTTGTATAATTTATATATTGATCCATTTGTTTATAGTATTGTATATATGGTTATGTGTCATCAGATTGTAGAGAAAAAATAACAACAAATTGACATAAGAAAATATATTACAATAATATCATACTCATGAATTGATAATGATACTTTTGAGTTCGAGAGTATATCATATGAAAATGAATTTATTATTAAATCCTAATGCTTTATTTGGAGACTCAAAGGAGAATTTATTTTTTTTCATAAATAAAAACAACAAATAAATATATATAACTTTAAATGTTTTAATCACTATAATCGTGGATTTTACCATTAAATTGGCCATAATGTTTTTAATGTAATAAAATTTAAATAAACATTTATTTCCCTCTAAATTCTCACGATTTGAAGAGAAAATGGTATAAAGATATATGTTGCTCCCCTCCTTACCTCTTAAAAAATGAATAAAATATAATAAGTTTAAAGTATTCCATCCATTTACTTCCACAATCCCCAACTTAACATACCATATGTCATAACAATTATTGTTTTCATTAAGAGTTGAACCAAGAAAAATGTTACCTTAGGCAAGATTAAAGTGCTCCATTTAATATGGGTGGGTTGGATCTAACTCATCCCTAAAAATTAGCATGTAAGGTGAGGATTACTCCGACTTATAAACAAAACATAAGCCATATTTCTAAGCAACGTGGGACTAAATCCACTCCTCCAAACTCGACGCAATAAGGGTGTTAGAGGCTACAATGAAGGAAACCCAACTTCTAAAATTTAGGCAACTAGGGGCGAACCTTAAAATGAATACTCTCCTACGATATCCAGAAAATTAAAGAGTTGTCAAGCTCGAGTATCATTCACCCTCATTTGATATCAAAGGAAAGATAAAGTTCACCAACTTTGAATTGAAGGCGAATACAGATTTATAAATTATGTGGAGTACTTTTTCGTTGTTATGCAACAAAGAGTTCGATTGAAGTAGATGCGAAGATTGAAAAATCCAATGAAGATATTATCAATATTTTGCAACGTCCTTAACTACCCATTTATAACGATATGAAAGATTAAATTTATGTTAACGACTATCTATATAATGTTAAGTGTTTTAATTTAATGTCAAGTTGTTGTGGTTTCTAGATCTTGCTCATACCGTCTCTGTTTCTGTTTTGTAGTATCAGTGAAAGTTTTGGATATCCATCTACGAAATATAGCACATACACATTCGAAGATGCATCTCTGGACTAAAATTAAGTATAATAGGTGTGATTTACTCGTTTGTGCTCAGTTTTGTGGGAAATGGATGCGTCCGAAGATGCATCTCTGAATTAAAGAGACATTTTTGGGTTTTCACAAAGGGTTTGTAAGAAGCTATAGAGGTGGGAAAAGAAATTTCCCTTAATAAATCCTATAGGTAGTCCATTATGTGGCCTAACTCTCAAATCAAGCACCAACGGTAAGAACTTAAGAACATGGAGAGAGACAAATCCAAAAGGGTAATCTATTAGATTGGAGAACCACATCACTTAAGTATCATATTTAGTATTTTATCTTCTCAAATGTGGGACTTATAACCAGGGGTAGCAAACGGGCATGACCGCCCCATTTAGACCCGCCCCACAAAAGCCCGCAAAAAAATGGGGCGGGACGGGGCGGTCATAATTGAGGGTGCAGGCCTAAAATATTGTCCCGCCCCGTAAAAAGTGAAGGCAGGGCGGGTTACGCCTGCGGGCATTGCACTTTTTAAGCAAAAAATACAAAATTTATGTTAATGCACATGCCCGCAAAAGTCCGCATAAAAAACGGGGCGGACAGTCACACTAGAGGGTGAGGGTCTAAAACCTTAGCCCGCCCCGCACAAAAGTGCGGGTAAAATAGACATGCCCAACGAGCCGGGTCCGTTTTGCCACTCTTCTTATAACAATATCAAATCCTTGCAGAATTATTGGGGCAGACACTATTAAGTCACTTATTGAATTATTATAGTTTTATTTTAATATCTATAATATTTATTTTATTAGAACTAATATATGTCATTTGGGGACCATTTAACTTTAGTCCTTTTAATAAAGATAATATAAGGACTAAAATCAATATGACATAATTATTACAATGATCAATTTTAACATATCTAAAAATAAAATAAGTTTTATAATGATTATAAAAATAAATTTTATACTTATTTAAAACTAGTATATATTTATAGAGAGAAAATATACTTAAGCTTAAAAATCAATAATATAGAGAAAAGAAAGAAGTTTTTATACCCACAAGACATGACTGCCGCAACAAAAGATACAGCTGAAATGGAGTTGAAGTTGGGTAGATGAGACAATACAAACTGAGCAGAGGCAAATATCATTATAAAAAAGGTGAGTCTAATCTTTTTGCAACTTGGACACACTATATCATGAAACTTCTTTAATGATTGACCCCCAGTGACCATGTAGACAATGTTTCCACCAACCATTACTATAATTTGTTGAGGCACCACAATATAAAGACCTAACTTTTTTCCAAAAGCATGTTGACCCAATTCATGGTATCGATCCAAACGTTTTCCTGGAACAATTTCATGCATTTCAACCATTTGCCATAATGTGTATAGTGTGATAATCCAAGAAAGGATAAGTAAAGTTACACCTGGACCCCTGAAAAGATTAAATGAGTTATTAACGGATTTATGAGACATTTTCCTTATGAGTTAGTTACAATTCCCTTAAAAGTTAGTTAGAGTTTGTTTAAATGTCGTTAATTTAATTTCATTAATATATATTAAGATTCAGTTGCATATACTATCTTAAAAGTTAGTTAGAACATTCATTATCAAGTTAACAACCAATTAATTTGATGCATTTTAACCCTCTATGCAACTTTTGTTTCTTCAACTCCCTTAAAATTATAGTTTTTTAATTCATTATTTATGTAAATATAATTCATTTAATATATTGACTATCTATCTCTTCTCACTTTGGATGGGGATGGCAATTCCCGGAACCTTGGAGTAGCGTTGCCCTAGATAACTCTTCTTCATCATCACTACTATGGAGTGCTTTCAAGCATTCGGCATGTTTCCAGAAGATAAGTATATCATCCCAACTCGAGCAAAGGCGCCCTATCCAACCAAACAAACAAGACTTTCTTGGAAGCTCTTGGAAATGTCTACAACATTCCAGCAAATCAACTTCCAGTCCCATGTGTTAAACGAGATATACTCTCCATTTCCATCCATGAAGATGAATATCTGCTAGGTCTGAACTCTTGCAAACACAACCTTCATGGAATAATCTTATGGCCCAAAGGTTCTTCACCACTAACTTCTTTAAGTTTACGTAATAAACTAGTAATTCTATGGCATTCCATTGCAAAATTGGTTATTAGTAGGCATGGAAACATAACCTGTATCCACGGATAACCACCCGAACCCACACCGAATTTGACGGGGAAAACTCGTTTTGATTGGGTTTGGGTTTTCTCCAATTATAAAATATGGGGACGATTTGGGTAATCGGTACACTAAAACCTACCCCAAACCCTCCCCCAAAACTCCCCCTTTTATATTTTTATGTACTTTATTATTTAGTTTTGATAATTTTAAATATTAAGTATGTGTCAATTTTGATATTTTGACTTGTATTTATTATTTAAAATATTTGAAAGGTATGAATGTAATTTTATTGAGATTATTTTGTTTTATTATTTGTAATGTAATTTGATTTAGAAAAAATTTAATAGTTTTATCAAAAAAATTGATTTCACTAAATGGATTGTGGCGGAGCGGGGATACCCGAACCCGTTAGGGATATGTTTTATTTTATTTCCCCATCTCCGATGGGGATTGAGGCGGGGAACATGGATTTTTTAGGGATTCGAATTCGGGTTTAGGGAGGTAAGAATCGTCCCAACCCGCCCCGTTGCCATACAAAGGTATCACATCTCTTGGGAAATGTTTCTTTGAATTAGTTATCCTTCTCAAGTTTAGAAGATGTTCACAGGGTTAGGGCAATGACTTCTTGGAACTTAAATCCCGGAGTGTTGAAATTATTCCGTTGGGCAAAACACATTATTCCAAAAAATATCAACCAAACCTTTGCACGAGTTCGGGTGAGGAAACACAATCCCTCTCAAGCTTACTATAAACCCAAAATCATATCTGCAATTTTTAATTAGCAACATTAGAACTCTAATATGTCTAAATTCTACCTAAATTTTTAGAAACATTGAAACTCCAATATGTCTAAATTTTATAGTCTAATGAATTCTATCTATTGTGTAGCTTTTGCTAAATAGGTTCTGACTCTAGTAAGAAGGCGTGTGACGTCATCATGTTATGAACTCAACAATCTGGAAGAATACCTCTGATGTGTTACCTATTGAGATATTCTTTATATAATTTCGTATTTTTAGCAAGGAGCTTTTGTTCGTATCTTGCATTCAACATTTTTGTGTTGCTGTACTTAAACATTGTGTAATCTTCTTGTTAGAAGCATCTCTTTATACATATCTTTGTAATCCACAGTGGTTGATAGATTCCTTGAGGGACTACATTTAGTTAGAATTCTTAAGAAGACAATGGTTGCGGTCATTGTGGTTTGCAATAAGGATCATCAGACTTGTTGAGGTTGTCAGCAGGGTTGATCGGACTTAGTGTGGTTTTCTGCATCTTGACATTAAGGATCAGCTGAATTTGTTGTGGTTGTCAACAAGATTGATCATACTTAGTATGGTCGTGTGTAGCTTGGCGTTAAGGATCATCGAACTTGTTAGACTTGTCATCAAGGTTGATCGGACTTATTGTGGCTGTTTGTAATCTGTTTGGTTATAGTGGATTAAGTCCTTGATGAAAAGAAAAAATCACCTTGGCGGGTAGAATGGAGTAACTTCATTAACAGTGACCCAGGATAAAAATAATTGTGTTCATATATTTTTATTCACTTGTTAGCTTTGTATTTTGAGTTGCAAAAAGATTATATTTGGTGCAACCGAATTCAAACCCCCTTTATTATATTTCTCGCACCTTCACAAGGCTACAAGCACATAAAAAACTGAGTTAAATTGTAGAAAGGATAAAGAATCTCCCATTAAAATAGGAGAGACTAGAGGGGTATGGAAAAAAGGAACTATATTACCGAAAATTAATTCTGGTACAATCATTCTTGCAGATGATTCTAGACAAATTAAGGCTAGAAATACGTTTCGAGTAGATGGGATATTAGAGGTCAAAGAAAAAAAAGATGTTAGCATTGTTGAAAGATTGAAGCTCTGATGATTCAGAGTTTGTTGATGAAACCCAACTCAATGCCATTGAGGATATCATAGAAGACATTCAGAATAAAACCGAAGCTTTCTTAAAAGAATCTTGGACTAACATGTCAGATTCTAAAGACAAAGATGAAGACTCAACAAAAAAAGATGATTATTCAGAGGCAGACTTATATAAGTTTCAAATGGTTCCAACCAGAACAAAAGCTGGTGCAAATAAATTTTCCTTATGAAGTGTTTATTTTGGAATTCTAGGGGATTAGCCAATCCCCCCCCCCCCCCCCCCACAAAATTGGCCTTAAAAATATTATTAAAATCATAAACCCAACTTATGTTTTATGTTTTATTACAAAGCCATGGATGAATCTGGTGAACTTCCCTATGGCTTTTTTGATTGGTCTTAACCTTAAAGCATATGCAATAAACTATGGAGATCAAATTTCTCCAAATATTTGGTACATTTGTAAGAAGTCCCTTTATCCTCAATTCAACTTCATTTCAGATAAATATGTATCTTTTTTATGACATTAAAATTGGCATATCAGCCATTTATTCTTCGACTTGCTATGTTACTAAAAGAAGGTTGTGAGGTGAGTTTTTCTTATATCACTCTTATACATCCATCCCTTGGTGGTTTATTGGATACTTCAACTTAATCTTAGGTGATCATGAGCATAATGATAGTTGTCATACCCCAAAATTTTCCCGTCTTATTTCATCTTCAAGGGTTCAAGGCTCAATGGTTAAACTCAAGTCACTCTCTCCTAATCAATGGTTCAAATCAGGGTTTTTAACTAAAAAAAGTCAACTCAACTTTGACCGGTCATAACTCTCTCATGGTTTGTCAGAAATTCTCCAACCAAAGCTTATCCTCAAGGAAATTTCATCCTCTACAACTTTGATGTTGGGCCCAAGATCAAGAAATGCACCATTTGGGAGATATAGACAAAAACATTACAGGTCCTCCGAAAAGGTCAACAAAAACACCTTTTGGGTCAAAGCTCATAACTTGAGCATGGAAGCTTCAATTGAGATGAAACCAAACGTGTCATTTGAGGACTCTTTAAGCTTTCTAAAAAGTCCTAGAATGCAATTATATGATTAAAATTGAGGAAGTTATGAATTGCGCAAGTTGGTTGAATTTCAAGAAGTCCATGAAAGAAATATTATCCAATCTTGCAAATTTCCAAAATGGGCTTAAGTTTTGTTGATCCAAAATTGCTTATAAGAGCACTAAGAACCTCCAAATACATCCCCACATTTTTATATTTTTTATTTATATTTATTTGAATTTTAGTCAATTAAAAAGAAAATTAATTAAGTAAAAATATAAAATAAATGGATGAAAGTATATGGCTTTGGTCTTGATCAAATAAAAGCCCAAGAGAGGTCCATTGGTCCAATATAATTGTTCTTGTGATATTATTTTATTTTTATTTGATTTTATTCATTTATATTCAAATAAAAATTAAATAAAATCCTAAAATAACTATATAATGATCATTCCTTTTCTATTAATTCAAAACAAATCTAAATATGATCCAAGGGCCAAGAATGAATGGAGAATGTGCATGAAATAGATTATTGTTCTAAAATAGAAAGATTTTATACAAAATCTTTTTTTCAATTTTCATGTTAATAGTTGGTTGATTATTTGCCAAAGATTGAACCCTAATGTGATGATATATATATATTCTAAAACATTCATTAGGAGAGGAGGACGAAAAAAGAAGGAGAGGCTAGGGTTTCATGAAGACAAAATCATCAAAGAACTAGGGCACGAAGAATCTCTTAGGGAAGCCACTATCAACTCAAACTAACCACTGCATTCACGTCCAAAAAGGTAAAAGGTTAAGTTTGAATCGTGATTGAAGCTCCATAAACGCATAAGAAGATCTGGACCGGTGGAACAAAGCCATGGTGTGTAAAATAGAAAACACCATTGTTAGGGCATGTTAGAACTTATCGTCGGGATCAAGTTTACAAGGATTTGCAGGCTAAACGAATACCATATTCATGATCAGGGGACAAAATTAAGGCAATCTGGGTTTTTAGATTTTCTGTTTGACTCAATTTCGTAGGTTTTGTATAAGGGCAGAATTTGCTACGATTTTATGTTGCAGGAACCGTGGCTATTTCAAAGCAAAACCGTAGCTAAATTGGGGTGTGCAAGTTGTTGAAGAAGGTGAACAGCGACCACACGCGTGGCACTATCTGGTTTGGCAGTCAAAAGGTTGAATCCCCCCTGAGTGTGTGGCAAGACACCAATGGACAGTCAACAAAAGTCTCTCTTTCTCTCCTCGTACGATTGGCCGTCCGCTACACCCTGGGGCCCACGCATGGAGTCTGGTTTGAATTGATATATTTTCAATTTAATATCAGTATATATTGTTTGCTGAGCATTGCTATGACAACATAATTGCATTAGCTTAGTGGAAGGAGGCGCATGCGTGATAGGCCACAGCGTGGGTTCGACCCTTGCTGGTGGCAAGATTATTTTTTAAATTATTTCCACTATGTGTTTGTCTATAAGTCTAGTACGAATGATCTACGGAACCCCACCATGTACCCTCACATTACAGCCACAGGATCTCCTATGATTCCAATCTAACGTACCAGGATTGCAAGGCTTACCATGGACCTCCCAGGCATGCCACACAAGATTAAAACTAGGTTCTTATTGCATTTTTATTTATTTAGTTTGCATTTTTATTTATTTAATTTATTGTTATTTAGATTAATGATAATTATGTATTATTTATTTTAATTAGGATTAGGATAATCTACTTAGGGTTAGCCTAATAACTAGGATTAGAATATTTTCCCGATTATTTCGATTATATCGATTTAATCTATTTAATTAGTTTTAATTGAAAGGTTATATGCATTAGGGTTTGTCCAATCCCACTGCCCATTTGGCAAAGAACATTAACCCTTAATTAATTCTCTTCTCGACCCGACTAAATCTATTAGTCCCATTAGACAAGAGATAAAAATATACAAAATTTAAAATACATTTTATTTGTTGCCCGCGACGATCGAATCTATCGGTCAGAGTAACCAGCAATACCCCATTAATCCGTTAACTATAATGATCAAACCTATTGGTCATCGCAACTAACGGTGACATATCAAATCAGGGTTGTACGCCCAAACATTCAAAACACACTAAACCACGACACTACAGAAGTTCATCCTTTTCAATCAGGCAACTCAAAATGCCTTTCAAATCACAATTTCTAAAACTACGACAGGCCATTCAAAAAGCCTTCAAACCATAATCAAATTCTAATTCTAAGGCGTACAACCCTGTGCCCGAACTACGTTGACTCTGATTCTCCCTAAGGAGATACGTAGGCACTTGGATAACCAAGGCGAGTCCCCTTCCCTAAAACCTCCATTCAGTTCAAATCTCACATTTCGCCCTTCTCATTTCATTAGCTATTAACCTCTATAATTTTGCCATAAACCTTCATCTTAGATCAAACCTTAGGAAAGGGTTGAGGGTGCCTAACACCTTCCCTCGACCTGATTATAATAATCTTACCCCGATCTCTAATCTGCATAGGGTTTCCTATTCGCCCTTCAGAATAGGTGGCGACTCTAAAAGTCTAATTTTTAGGGCAGGTTGCTACAATAGCCATAGTCCTAATAGATATCATATGAATGACTTCAAGGTTTGTTCATATCAAAATAATCTGGAGGATATTCCTACAAGAGCTCAACTTTCACTTGGTCTAATGATAGGTCTATGAGAGATTTTGTGGAAATAAAGGTTGATAGGTTTTCTGTAATCAATTACAACTAACTTTTAGCTATAAATTGATTGTATCTACTTTTCCAAGCCTGAAGTCTGACCATCACTCTATCCTACTGAGACATCTTTCACTCCTCTAAGGCTCTTATACCAATTCAAAATGTTAAGCTTATGGACCTTGCTTGATAGTTGCAAAGATTTTTAATTACCAATTGCTAGAATAATCATGTTGTGGGAAGTCTAATGTAAATCCTTTATAAGAAGCTCTAAATTTTAAAGGAAAATCTCCAAAATTAGAACACAGAGGTTTTTGCCAACATTCACACCTTAGTTAAAGAATCTATTAAGAAGCTTGGAAAAATACATGATCAGATCAATCTATATGGTCCAAATCATAGTATTAGAGAACAAGAGAAGATGGATTAAAGTGATATTGAGAAATGCCATGAAAAGGAAGATTTATTCTGGTTTGAAAAGGCAAAGTTAAAACGACATCTTAATGGAGATAGGAACACTTAATTATTTCATAGAATGGCAAAAATTAAGAGTTCCAGAAACATCATTCCTTACTTCAAAGGTGGAGAAAAAGTTTTAAATGATACGAATGACATGGCCACACATGTTGTTAACTACTTCATTAACATCTTGTGTCTAGCAAATAACCATATGGATTCAAATCTAGCAGTTGAGTGTCATACCCTAATTTTTGACCCCCCTGAGATGACATATCTTCAGGATTTTTCATCAGGTCAAGACAAGTACCCAGAGCAGTCATTTCTCCATCTGATACCTAATCAAGGATGCACAAAGACAAGAAAGCTCAGGCAAAGGATCAATCAATACAAAGATTAGCCTCTAATACAATCATGGAGCTCAAAAACTTCACTTTTCTCATCTATGATTGATTAGACATCCAGTCATATGAGTACAGGCTTACTCAGGTCACCAGACTAGGGTTTTGAGCCTATCAAGGACTAAAATCAGGGATCACATTTGGGAAACCCTAAAAAGCCCCAGAGGGTCATTCAAAGACATCAATCTTCTTCAAATAACTCATATTACAAGATCTACTGGACATCACACTTCAATTCAAAGTCTACAGTCATTACTTTCACATGGTCGACAAATTAGGGTTTTGACCTAATTCACCAAGATAGTTGACTTCTGATCAGGGCATGAATCCAAAACTCAAGACATGATTCAAGGATCTCTACTACCTCCATATAATCCATTTATATCATCCATTTGGGGAGAAGATCTTATTTCTACACAAAAGCCCAAAAATTCACTTTGTCAGGAAAAAGTCAACTGTGAAGGATCATCATTGACTTTTAAGGTTTTTGGTCAAAAAATGACTTTCAAAGATCAATATCATCAATATATGGATATCAAAGTCATTTGGCCAAAGAAATTCAAAGAAATTCATCAAGGAGCGAAAAGTCGGGAATTAGGGTTTTTAAAGGCATGGTGAGATCTCAAAATTTCACCTACACAACTCAAAAAACTTCCAACATGAAAGTTGTAGATCTTGCAAAATAAAACAACATCTTACAAGGGAACTTTTTTCAAAAGATCAACCATTTATGAAGTTTTGGAAATTTTGAAGTTTAGGTCATAAACACTTAGAAATTTTTCTAAGTGTTTTAACCTAGTTTTCTTCCAACTTTGGCCTCATTTTTCACAAATTTCCCAAAGGAATCTGAAGAAGACATAAACTAATGATTTGAAGTAGATGTTTAGGGCTTTCCAAATTGTGTTCAACCTTCTCAAAATTCAATTTGAGCTAGGAGTTATGCTTGTTCAAAGTTGGCCTCATAAAGTGAAATTATAGGTCATGTGCAAATTGGAACTTTGCAATTTTGTGCATTTTGCTTCATGAATGGATGCTACACGACCCATAACATGTCTGAAACAATGCCATGCATTCATTTTCACCATGGCATGAAGATTGAAGAAGATTCCCAAAAGCAAGAACATGTGATTATGTAATCATTACTTTTGAGAATTTATGATAAGCAATGATTCACCAATTGGAATCTTCTCCTAAGCCAATAGAAACTTGCTACATATCAGAAATGTTCCCTAAGATCCTGCAAGATCAATGGTTGGGAGAATTGGCTCGAAAATGCATCATTGCATTTTGGAGATTCTTTGAATTTCTTCATGGCTAAGAAACCAAAACTCCCTCACTAAGGAAGCTCACTCCTCTGCAGCTATACTGATCCATTTGCCTATAAATAGAGGCCTCATTCTCATTCAGAAAACACACCAAAGCAACTCAATTACTTGCTTTCTCTTTCTCTCCTCTTGTTCATTGTTTTTCAAAGTTCTTTGGCAAGAAGAATCGTTTTCTTCAAACCAAAGCTCATCTTTGGAAAGTGAGCATTCCAACATCTCAAGGGAGGTCATTTGAGGTGATCCAAGCACCTGGATCACTTCTGTAAGTGGAGGAACACCATTGTTGCTCTCACTTGGAAGCATTTGCAGTTGGAGGTCCATGGAGTAACTCAGGGAGTCTCAGGCCAAACCAATCATTCAGACACACTCCCTAGGTCATAGTGGAGCTAACCAGATGGCTGCAGCTCACCTGTAACTCCAAATTCAACAACCTCCATGTTCACTTGAAGCTGAAATCGAGGGAGGTCCATAGAGCAATTCAGGAGGATTCAAGCTACAATAAGCATCCAGTTAGCATCATTGAGTCTCAGGGAAGCTATTGAGATCATTCATTCAAGCCCAGGTGCTCTCAATCATCCTCACGACCTTCAGTTTCAGAGGTAAGTTTCTGAACTTCACCTCTATAATTTAAGTACTCTTTGTGAAATATCTCGATTCTATCTTGTTCAGCATCATCAGAGGATTGAAAACCCTCTATCATCATTCATTTATCTTTCAGTATAGTCATTTAATTTGATTTTGAAATTTTAGGGTTCTTCACGATTTCTGTTAAATTAATTAGATGTAGTTAATATTAGTTCATGTTAGTTACATATTTAGAATCGTGAGTGAATTTAGAGCAAGTTTCGTGTTTACATCATGGCAAATGATTGAGAAACGAGTGAGTTCAGAAATTCAAAAAATCATGGAGCTTGAGGTTGAAGACGAAGATGGTGGTGGCGCCATTTTTAATTTCTCAGGGGAGGGTTTAAAATATATTTAACTGAAAGCGTTTTATAAACGACTAAACAACTTGCCCTAGTGGCCACACATGCGCCTTTAGTATCATCATGCCACAAGTCTGGGGTTCGAATCCCCCTCGCCCCAGACTTTTTGATTCTTTTATTTTTTAAGGAATTACAACCTGTTTTGAAATATGACCAAGTGGAGGCAACTTACTAACACCAAACGCGCGTTGGCGCAGTGGTGTTATTTTGAGTTGTTGGCTTCAAGGGCGTGGGTTCAAACCATGGTGAGGCCAAAACATTATTTTTTATCACTTATTTACTTCAATTTTCTCACAACTTCATATAATTAATTAACCTATCAAATTAATTTATTTTCACTTCATTTTTTACACACATGCTATTTAATATCTCTATTTTGTGAATAATAAAAAAGATCATAAAAATATTATTTATTTCACATGTTTTTATTAGGTTTAAAATAGTATGTTTTTAGGTGTTTTCTTAAATACTTTAATACATATTTTCACTTTGTTTTAACCTAATCATTTTTGTAAATAAATTTATGATAAAACCCTAATCACTTAGGTCTTAATTAGGCATAAATCTTCATCTTTGCTTTAATTAAGTTGACTTTTGTCAAATCTCAAAACTATTTTCAATCTCTGATAAAATCAAATGATTAGGGTTTTCAAACAACAAAACCTTGTATCATTCCAAATCATTTTTTCAAATTTATTTTTATCACCAGTACTGTAAAGTACTGGGCCTCTAATAGAGTGTAAGTCCCAAAAATCTTCTCTTCTTAGCTTGTTTTTCAAAACTGTATTTTCAAAATCTTCTTTCTGTTTTCAAAACATTCTTCTGGTATTTGAAGGGCATTATTCCCGGTGAAACTCTTCAGATACCTATGTGACCTTTGTCCATCTTCACTTCTTCTGTTTTCAAAAAAACCCTTAACTGTTTATCATATATATATATTCAACTGTTATCAACAAAACAACAAAATTACTGTTGAGGCTCTGTACATACTTCTTCAATGGCCTCCACTCCATCCAGGTTAGGCTTTACAAGCTTTCAATTTACAGTCTTTGTTTAAATTACTGTCAAATATAAACTGTGCATATATTAGTTTAGAACTGCGTTTGAGTATAAACCTTAGGACAGTTAAACTATATATATATTATAGGAATATGACCTAGGATTGAGAATGTCTTCCCGGTGAAGGCTCTTTCCTAATTAGAGATCTGTAGTTCAAACCCCCAAGATGAATTATTCCCGGTGAAACATCTTGGCAAAAACCTTAGAATCCAAATAAATAGGACACATCCACCCAAAGAGGAATTATTCCCGGTGAAACCTCTTACCCATTTGCTTAGAGCCAAAATAAGTTCAAAACCACATAAGCTTTCTCTTGTGCTATAACAAGGACCCTCGATTAGCCTCCTCTTGGGCTTTGTACAAGGACCCACAGGCTTCTTAAAAGCATTTCCGGCTTCCTCTTGAGCTTGTATACAAGGACCCATCAGGTTTCTTATAAACATAGGAACAGGTCTTTAGTCACCTTTTAACCTACCCTGGTGAGTTTCTTCCAATTTAAACCAGACTTTAAAACAAGCTAAGTTTGTCTCAATTTTGCATTGAGTACACTTTTTGGAATGAGAGACATGGACAGTCTCTGTCACCCTTATCTTCATCAATCCTCCTTAGTAGAGTCTAGGATCTATGTTTTGGTCATCCTCAGCATTGAGTCAGCCTTCATCTTGGGCTTTAAACAAAGAGTCTCCACTAGATAATCTTTCTGCCATCCATTTTTCAATCTCAAAATCCCTGGAAAGGGTTAGCCTCCAAAGTCATTTAAAATCAATCCATTCCTTCATTTCAATAAAAAACCCCTGGAAAGGGTTAGCCTCCAACATCTGTTTTAAATGTCAAAACAATAATTTCATTCTCTTAGGAGATAATTTCCCCAAAAGAGTCAAAACACCCCTGGAAAGGGTCAGCCTCCAAAAAACATGATAAAGTCAGTCTTTTAACAGACAAATTCACCAGCTGAGTCAAAATCCCTGGAAAGGGTTAGCTTCCAAAAGAAAAACAGTCTTTTTTAATCTCCAGTATAGTTAAAACCAACAAAAACAGTTAGCCTCAACCTTGGGCTTCATACAAGGCACCCAAACAATAAAACTCCCCTGTCAAGAGTCTCCCCAGTGAGTTCTTCATCACTCAGTAGCCACAACCTTGGGCTTTGTACAAGGCAGATAAACCATATCTTTCATGTGTCAAAGATTCCTAACACTTAGGATCTTTCCCCATATAGTCATACATACTTAATTCATTTAAGAGTCCGCCACAACCTTGGGCTTTGTACAAGGCAGAAAATAATATTTTCCCTAACTAGAGTCATAGTCTAAAAAACCACAATTATCCTCAACAGTCAGCCACAACCTTGGGCTTTGTACAAGGCACACAAATAGAGTCTCCCTAAACAGAGTCAGCCTCAATTCTGGGCTTTGTACAGAACACAAAAATACCCTGTAATTAATCCCCAGTGGAGTCATCTCCCAGAGTCAATAATATTAATTAATCAATCAAAAAGCCTCAAGCTTGGGCCTCATACAAGCCAGCTAAAGTCAAATCTTTCATACAGTAGATAGACATAGCTTATCTCTATAGAGAGATATTTTTACTACTCTACCACATTCAAACAAACAAACATTTCAATTTCAATTTCAATCAAAGTCTCCCATTTAGGACTCTGAAAGACATGCTCTGGCACATCCCCAGACTTGTACACTTTCCCTAATTTGGACGAGCATTTTTCTTTCATTTAAGAGGCATCTGACTGGCATACTTGTACACACAAGTAAGGTCCCCCTCTTGAATGAAATGAATCCAGTTATTCTGTCACTCTTTCAAAAATGTTTGTGGTAGAATAGTACAAATACCTCTCTGTAGAGATAATTTCATGTCTCTTTACTGTAAACAGAGATTTAATTCCAAGCTTCAACCTTGAGCTTCAAGCAAGGCACCAAAAACAATTAATTTCCCTAGTTAGTTCCCCGAACTACATTAAGCTCTGACTTCCACTAGGGATATGTAGGCATGAGGTTCACAAGGAATCTCAGCGAGCTAATAAAATACCAAAAATAGTCAGTCTGTCTATCTGTCTGTCTTTCTTCAATCAATTCAATTCCTTCTCCTAACACAAAGGAGAAACTTTCCCAATCATTAGCAATAAACACAAACACAATGACACAGAGAAGGTTCCTGTAGAGTACTACAGATATGTAGGGTGTTTAAACACTTCCCTATGTATAACCGACCTCCCGGACTCCAGAATTTCTAGTCTAGGTGTAAATCCCCACACTTAGCAAACTCCTAGGGTTTAGTTGAGATCTTTTTTTCCCTTTCCTACTCGTAGGACAAATAAGAAAGTTCGTGTGATATCGTAGGAAGAACTGAAATAAAATTCATCCCACCACGGGCGCATTCTCCTTCCAAATTTCGCGTGAAGGGTTTAGCGTGCCGTCCTCCCAAGTGAAACGGGGAGGTAAAGAAAACGACACCACAAATAGACAAGCTAATTTCGAAGAGAAAGACAAGTAATGTTCTTCGACTAGGATTTGTTTAGAGGGGTTTTCATACTGGCAAAATGATATTACACTAGGACTTATAATATTTTTTTGGAATATCTCGGACAGGAGTTCGACAAAGGCAAATTCAAAATAAGGCTGATAATTCTATTTTGATCTTATCCATTCTTTAAAAGGACGCGTGGAAGCTTGTGAGGGACGAAACACATGCAAACAAGAACATGTCATCCTCTAGAGAAAAGACCGTTCATTACCATTACTATCGAAGTAGTATAAATAAAAGTCTTAGCATTAGATTTCGGCGTGTTCAATATTGTACCAAACTCAAAATCACTTAAAGTATCTAAGTGTTATTGAGAATAAAGTTTCTGAGAACATGTACATATGAAACACCATATTCATTTCAATGTCAATTTACTTGCATTAAAGTCCTTTTTTATTCCATTTACATTCCAGTCGAAGTTGAATTCTTAGCCTTTTACTTTCACAAATCGTCTTTATATTACCTTTATTTTGTCTTTAAGTTTACTATTACCATCAAATAACTTAGTATTGAGAAAACCCAAAATAAGAAAATATACATATATGTCCTAGTATCAATCTAGTCGATCATGTAAGCAACCAAAGTATCAATTTTGGAAGAAAAATGATTGTTTACCAAAACCAAGGTAAACACCCTCACGCAAGAATTGTTATCAAGTCTCTCAAGCTGAATATTTGTCGCGCCTCTTAGGCGTGACCCTTGAGTTTTGCCCCGCTCGAGGAGACACTAAGTCCCTCAAGAGAGGAGTCGTATGACTTACATGTATTGCCTTGAGGGGAGGAAAGGATCTTCCCGTGAAAGTCCAATGCATTAGAATTTCCTTGAGAGGTGGCAAGGATCTTCAATATTAAGTCCAACATATTTGCATTGCCTTGAGAGGCAACAAGAATTTTCACTATGAAGTCCAACATATTTTCATTATCTTGAAAGGCGACAACGAATTTCATTATGAAGTTCAGCAATGAGACATTTCCCTGAGAGGCGGCAAAGATCTTCGCTATAAAGTACAACAATGAGACGTTTCTCTGAAGGGCAACAAGGATCTTCACCATGAAGTCCAACAAAGAGACGTTGCTCCTGAGAGGCGGCAAGGATCTTCGCTATGAAGTCGAACAAATAACATTTTCAAGAAAGAACATCCTTGTCAGTAATAAATCACTCAAACATTTTTCAGATATATATATGCATGCTTTTTAGTCGAGAATTACATAAAATTCTAACTTTAATAGTATTTAAGATAAAGAGTGTTCCAGTTTTTGGGCAAAAGAAGCCCTTTGAATTCCGATAACTTGTATGCTCAACGTGGGAGCTTATGATATATGTGGTACGATCATTCCTAGTTAGGTTGTAGCTTTCCCTGTTTTGTAGTTAGAACTACTTCTTTCAAGACTAGGCTGCCCTCCTGCATTTTCTCGGTTTAACTTTGGAATTATTCCTCATCGTGGCTCTATGTTTAGTGGCGAACTCTCGTTCGTAGGCGGCTTTCATTACTTTGTCGACCAGGTCTGCTGTGCACTTTAAGCATATTGTGTCCGCCTCTTAACTAAACTGGAATCTTCGCCACGAGGGTGTGTCAATCTCTACTGGTAGCATGGCGTCTGTCCCGTAGACCATGGAAAATGGGGTTTCCTTAGTAGTGGAATAAGGAATGGTGTAGTACGACTAAATTATCTCATGGTGCAAGTCTTCCCACAAGCCTTTGGCCTCATAAATTTTATTTTTGAGTCCCTTAAAAATTACTTTGTTCGCCGATTCGGCCTTATCATTACCTCGAGGGTTGTACTATGGATACTAATTCCGTTTGTACTCCTAAATCTTTACAAAAGTCGGTGACCATAGTGCTAGTGAATTGAGTCTCATTGTTAGAGACAACGACCCTGAAGCCCATATTTGCACATAATATTTTGTCAATAAAAACAACACACTCTTTCTGCCGCAATCCTGACTACAACATCTGCTTCTATCCTTTTAGTGAAATAATCAACTCCTACTATTTGGAATTTCAGTTGACTCCGCGCCAAGGAAAAAAGGCCCAAAATGTCTACAACCTATTAATAAAAAGGTCAGAGCGAAGTCATCGACTAGAAAAACTAAACCTCGTCAAACATAAGAGAGAAACAAAAACTTGCTTACATTGCAGAGAATAAAATATTTAACACATTTTAAATTTATTGGGAAAAAAAATCAAAACTCTAGTTTTATAAGCATAATTAAGGGTGTTTAAAACCTTACCGACCCAATAAAAACTCGTCAAACCGAACAGAATCAATCCAAAATCGCAAAAAACCGCATTTGATTCGGATATGTTTGAGTTATTTTTTTACAGAACCGCGCGGTTCAGATCAGTTTGCAGTTTATATTTAACATACCGAACCTAGCCAATTACAAAATCTTACTAACTAATATATATTTCTTTAATTTTTCAGAGAAATCAACTAATATTATGTGTATATTTTATCATATTCTTTGTACGATACTTATTTTAATTTATATATCATCAAAAAAACAAAATATTATTCATTTATAAATATTATTTTGAAAAATATATTTTATCGTATTCTTTGTATAATATTTATTTACGAATCCAATTTTATGTATATTATTCTTTAAATCTAAGATAAAATTGTAAGACATATTTTAATTTTTATGTATTAAATTATAAATTTATTTTGATAATGTATGAACGATTAAACACAATTATATTTTCCTCTATACATGTATGTATGCATGACTCAATAAATTTTTTGTAAAAAATCAAACCAACCAAACCAATCCATAACGCATTAGTTTGGTTTTGTTTTTTATACCTGAGAGTAGGGGTGTGCAAAATATCCGGTTGTGATGCCCAAACCCATAACCAAATCTAAATCACTTTTAAATATTCGGATATAATTGAATGGTTATTAACCGGTTTAGTTATTAATGGTTTGATTATTCATTCATATAATCCGGATATAATTAAATGGTTACTAACCGTTTAAATTATTTTGGATTTGGTTATAATCCAGTTATTATCCAAATTCAAATATTTTAATTGTCAAAATAATTTTTTTTTTAAATTTTATTTTTTAAAATTGAAACCGGTTATATAATCATAACTAAATTTATAACTAGTTATATAATTAATTTTAATTAAAATGTGACATTTAAATAATTTTAAAATGGTTATGGTATATTTTTGAAAATAATCAAGCATGTATATCCCTACATGGGAGAAAGAATTATGCTAGGGAGGGAGCGTGAAAGACAACAGAGTGAAGGTTTAGTCGCAAATGTTGTCAGCACAAAATGGCACAAAATGTCACACAGTAAATAATCTCTGTTCATGCACTTGTCTGCTTTGACGTAAACACGAGACAGATCCATCTCTTTGTTTTTTTCTATTATTAAAAAAAGATTCTTTCACAACAACAAACGGGTGAGTGGATGATCATGTGCTAAGTTTATAAGAAATAAATTAGTTGATGTAGAACTAGAAAACAGTATTTGTAAATATATTAAGATCTTTCTGAAAATAATATAATTTTTATAGTATTATTATTCATGTAAAATTGGTTTCTATTTTGAGTAGATAAATAAAATCCTTCAATTCAATTAATGTTTGGTGTGTTCAAGCAAACAAGGTATCCAAGGGAGTTTCCACGTGGCTATTTTAGGACATGCCACGTCCAACAAAATTCCAACTGCTTTCACATGGGTTTCTTGCCTAAAGTCTCAACTTTTATTTTCTGCCATACTCTTCTGTTTAATTCTTCAATCAATATTTTTATGATAAACAAAAAGTATCTTATTTTCTTTCACTAGAAAAGAGAAAAGGATGAAATATTTTCCTTTCTTTGAAAAAATGGATGAAGACCAAAAAAAGAAAACATACACAGGTTGTAGTTGCAAGTTTCAAAAAGAGAGAGAAAAAATATTTACATTTTTTTAAAAATATTTTTATATAGAATAAAAATAAATATTTGATATTAATTATTATTAATTTTTAAAATATTATAGTAATATAAATTAAATGTAAAAAATTGATCTCTACATCATTCCAATTTTATTGGATGTCTTCCATAGTTGGAGTGGAAATAGGTCAGACCGATAACAAGGACTTACAGGTTAGTCTATACAGGCTCAGGTTAGATCACACATTTTTTATAAATAGAAAGGACTTAGGCTTTTTTAAAAGTCTATTTAGTTAAAAAGACTAGGCCTCAGCTCAGGCTCCAAAAAAACCTTTTAAGCATATCAGACCGATCTATTTAAATAAATATGGATATTTTTTATTATTATTATATGGGTCATGCTAACATGTGCCCTTAGGGCACATGTTAATGATACTATAATTAAAAAAAGTAAAATATAATTAAATATAATAAAGTCAAATTTAAAGTTTCAATACATTGAATGCACGCGTTCCAATAAAATATTTCCATAAATATCTCATTAACTTGTGCCCTTGGGGCACATGTTAGCTTTTCCCTTATTATATTATATTTTATACATTGAATTAAGATACATAAATAAAACTTGATTATCTTGAAGAACTTGTGAAAATAAGATGAAAACACCTGATGAACATTGTTTTCATAAGTTTTGTTAAACAAATAGTCTCTTAGAACTTATGCTATTAGGTAAGTTAAAATAAGTTAATGCACACAAATTTAGTCTCTTAGTCTTTTAGTTAGTTAGTCTATTTAAACATTATTTTAACCGCTTATTTACATATGTCTAAAATAAATAGGCTTTTATGTATGCTAACAGGCTAACCAGATATTCGAAAAGGCCAGACTCAGACCTAAAAACAAGCCTACGACAAACTACAGGCTAGGTTAGGCTTCAACTTTTTGACAGGCCAAGGCCAGACTTGACAAAGTCTAGCTCGGTGCAGCCTATTTTCACCCCTACTTAATAGAATTGTACAAAATTTATCTACACTTTTTAAAATCAACTTTTAATATAGTTGGAGGTCTCTTATTTTAGAAAAAAAGTATTTATGTGAAGAAAATATAATCATCTATCTAAATTGATTGATTTTTTTAAAAATTTTGTTCTATTTTAATCAAGAGAAAGAATGAGATTAAGAAAGAGATAAAAAGTAAGGAGATAGGAGGAGAGAAAAGTGAAGGAGATGATCCAATTTCAGAACTTTTTCCTTAGATATTGATGGAGATGAAGACAACGAACTATTGATACTCTACTTGTTTTCTTTTGGCTTTATACCAGGTTTAGTCCGGTTCGGGAGCGAGTTCTGGCATCAAGTGGTTCCATCCCCCTCCCGATCGCAGTTGCGGGGGATCGAACCGTGGTTCTCCCTACCAAGTCCAGCGCCAATCACCACTGGACCAACTAACGATTGGTTGATACTCTACTTGTTTTTGCCATGTAGTTTTTAATCTTAGAGTGAAACACACATTTAATGGCTTCTTTATGTGGAAAATGACACTTTTGATATAGTTACATGGTACATGCTTATTGATTTTCTTTCAACACTTTTGAAAGATTTCTTGATATTTTTTTTATTTAACACATATTTCACAATTTTTGAAATCATGAATGTTACATGAGATCAATCCGAATTTAATTAGTCTATTTATAGTACTAATACCAATATGTGCTAATCTAAAGTGGCATAAGGAAATAGATTCAAGCATATAAGTAGAATTAGAAATTTCATTAATAATATTGTCAGTATTACAAAGTTTGATCATTCCTTAAATGGAATATCATTTTCCTCAAAATTCACCATTACGGTTAATATTAATTTGACTGATTCATATTAAGATTTAATACCCGGTCTTCCCAACAAGTCCCCACTAACAAAATTTCTATTCATGTCGGGTACATGAAGTACATTAATAAGAGTGTCTTTCTTTCTGGAAGTGAAGTTGAGTTCGACGGATCCTGTTCCAACGACTCTAAATCGTACTTCATTTCCCATTTGTACTTTTTGTCCATCATTGACTTCATAATATGTTTTAAATGTTGCTTTGTCATAAGATACATGCACGGTTGCTCATGTATCATACCACCATTCTTGCATTTTGCCTTTGATTGCCATAATTTTGTTCACCGTAGCGATTATGTCATCATCAACATGAACAAAATTAACCTCATTTTTGGACTTATTGTGCATGCAATCTCGAGCACAGTGGTCGATTTTGCCGCATACATAACATGTTTTTGTACATTTTGGTCTGCCAGAGGTTTTGAACTTGTTATGTTCTTTCTTAGGGCCGAGATGGTTCTTCATGCCATCATATTTTTTCTTTTCATTTGCATCAACAACATTGGCCTTAGCAAATCCAACGGACTCAGATTTTTCTTTATCCTTCTTCATTTCCTCGACTCGAAGGTGTTTATGAAGTTTCTCCAATCAGAAATCCTCAAAACTATGCAGCAATTTCTTTCTGTATCCTTTCCTTGAATGTGACAATTTTGCAATAACTACACCAATTTGAAAAGTTTCAGGAATATATGTTTTCACGACTTTTATTTTATTCACGAGAACCTGTAACTCGTGTACTACTGCAAGAATTAGCTTGGAATCCAACATTTTGAAATCAAAGTATTTAGATATTAAAATCTCTTTCGTACCTTCTTTCTTCAGCCGTGAATTTGAACCCGAGTGCTTTCCATATTTCTTTTGTAGATGTAGTAATGGTGTATAGATCATAGAGACGATCAGATAATGTGTTCATAATATGTCCACGGTAGAGCAATTCATCTTCCTTTCATTTCTTTCGTTCCGTTTTTACTTCATCGATGCCATTTTCTGTTGGTTTTGGAATTAGTGCTAAATCAGGACCTAAGACATATTGAATTTTTAGGGCAGTCAAAAGAAATGTCATTTTGTCTTGCCAGCGGGTGTAGTTTGTTCCATCGAAACGATTCAACTTAACAAGGTCCTGGTTCATTAGCTTGATGCTTGAAACAGAAGCGTCGGTGGCCATGATTTAAGATACTATAAGACTGATAGATAACACTTTGAAATTGAAGGGATCGAGACTTGAATCGTGAACGAAACACTTTCCTTATAGTATTTCAAGCACTCTCGAATGTCTTAGAGTTTGATGCAGGAATACCAAGATAATTCAGCCTTCTTGAGTTTGCACAAGACGGATGAAAACTCGAATGCAACAAAAAGTGTCTGGAATTTATTCTAGAGAATATGCGTTTGCTGTACTAAATTTTTGAATCCATAATGAGGTATTTATAGGCCACATTAGTATTGTTTCATAAGGTAGCGGCCATTGGTGAAAGAATTCCTTTTTACCAAAAGTTATAATGTTTGACCTACTGCAACATATACAAAGAGTTGAATGTTTTCATTCTTCAACACTTCATGAAGTGTTGTCATATTTTGAATTCAAAATTCAAGACACAAGCAACAACCAAAATAAGAACAACGACTAAAGGCCAACTGTGATTGCTCCGATGCGTCGTGCATATAAGTGCTCAAGTGTCACCTACAAACGCCACTAGCACCTCTGCGCCCTCGGACCGGTCCCGAAGACGGAGTCGGTATCAATCGTGTCGACACTAGCGACACACTTGTCCATGTGACACAATATCCTCTTTTGTCTTTTTGTTGAATTAATAATATTAACTCTTTATAAAGACTTTCAATATGGGTAAATCTTTTTATGTGAGACTTTTTCTTATACATTTCACTTTTACTATTTTATTATTTTAGAACATATAATTAATAATTAATATTCATAATTTATAACATTATCCTATTTTTTTATTCATCTAGGTGTGATATATTTATTCCTAGTTAGATCTAGGTGAGCTTTAAACTATGAAAAAGTAAGTAACGGCTACTAATTCTAATTAAATTTTTATGGGATTAGTTTAATCAGCAAGTCAAATTAATTTATATTTATGTTTGCACATGCAAAGACATGACCACCCAGACAATAGACAAAAGAGTTGTTGTGAAATCCAAGAGCCTACGAGGCTCTATTAGGTCCACACTTACATGTGGGCTACATCTCTCATGATTCCAAATTTGTGTACACTAATTTTTTCTCACATTGTTTAAATTATAAATATTTTTATTAATAAATTATTAAAAATGTTAACAATTTTTATGGTAGAGTTATTTTATTTAATATAGTATTTTTATTGATAAAGAAGTTGAATTAAAATATAATAAATAAATATATAAGTAAAAAAATTATTAATATTTTAAAGTATTAACAAATAACATTGCTATTAGATAAACACATGTTTTCTCTAATTTCGAAAAAGTCGACCTTTTAGATGTGTTTGATTTATTATATAGTCTAAATGTATTAATTATCTAATAAATTTAAATTTAAAGAGTAAATTTTTTTAAAAAAAGTATTACAAACATAATATTTAGTAATATGAAAATGAAATGTGTAATTTTCTTTTAGAAAAGTACTTGCTCTAAATTAAGTTTTCGACCAGATGTTTCGTATAGAACTTGCATTAGATTTACAAGTTAATTATATTAATTGGGCAACTCAACAAATTTGGAGACTTAAAGAATTTTTTTAAAAAAAATAAAATTATATATTAATAAAATCTATATGAAATTTTTATTTTAAAATAAAAAACTATCAATAAAATTTTTAAATGACTATTTTACTCAAATATCTAAACAATATAAATAAATATATTAATTTTATTAATGTATTCTTTAATTAATATCATGTTACTTTTTATCATTTTAATAGCGTGAATTAAATTAAATTTTATGTATTTCTTGAGTTATATAAAAAAAATACTTACTATCATACTAAATTATAATCCTATAACATCTTCCTTAATATTTTCCCTCCAAAACTCCCTCCAAAATTAATTCACTTATTAATTAATTAATAATTAAAAAAAATTAATAATAATAATAATAATAATAATAATAATAATAATAATAATAATAATGTTAAATTAAATATAATCCTATAACTTCTTCCTTAACATTTTCCCTCCAAAATTAATTCACTTATTAATTAATAAAAAAAATTAATAATAATAATAATAATAATGTTAAATTAAATATAATCCTATAACTTCTTCCTTAACAATTTCCCTCCAAAATTAATTCACTTATTAATTAATCTATAATTAAAATAAAATTAGTAATACTAATAATAATAATAATGTTAAATTGTAAATAATAATTGTGAGATATTGGATCGAACTCTAGTATGGTCGAAGGGTAGCTTCTTGGTTCGACAGGGTTAAGCATGAAGTCGAAGGTTGTTCACATGCTTATGTCGAAGATGCTAGGGTTGTTAGCATGTTAAATTAGGTTTTAGTGTTTAAACCCTAATTTGTTAAGTTAGCTTGTTTATTAAGTTGGCTTGTGTAATGGGCCTTGTGGAAAAAGCCCATTAGTTAGTATGTTAGGTTTTATTATAAATAGCATACTAGTCTCTCATCATTGCTAAGCTGCAAATCCTAATTTAGGGTGAGAGAGGTTATTTGTTATTCTTGTAAACTTGTAATCTTGTTTTAAGAGAAAGTAAAAGAATAGCAGTTATAACCAATATTTGTGTTCTCCTCTTCTTCCTTGTCCTTTATTCATCCCTTATTTTATACTTTGTTCGTGGCATTGAATTCACAACAAATTGGTGCGGTGAGCGTGGAGAAGATGCCTTCAACAAAGTATGAGATTGAAAAGTTCATCGGAGTGAATGATTTCGGTCTGTGGCGCTTGAAGATGAAAGCCCTACTGGTTCAGCAGGGTTGTTTGGAAGCGTTGAAGGGAGAGGCAGCCATGAATGCAGAATTAACGGCAGCGGAGAAGACGAATATGATCGAGAAAGCACACAGCGCAATTTTGTTGAGCCTTGGTGATAAGGTTCTCCGGCAGGTATAAAAGGAGACGACGGCATCAGGGTTATGGGTGAAACTTGAAAGTTTGTATATGACCAAATCGCTGGTAAATCGACTCTACCTGAAGCAAGCTTTGTATTCATTCAAGATGATTGAAGACAAAGTATTGACTGAGCAGTTGGATATGTTCAACAAGATGATTCTTGATCTTGAAAATATTGATGTGAAGATCGATGATGAAGATCAAGTGTTGTTACTGATGTGTTCTTTGCCTCGATCACATGCTCACTTCAAAGAAACTCTCTTGTATGGAAGGGAGTCCCTGACGTTTGAAGAAGTTCAATCCGCCTTGTACTCTAAGGACTTGAATGAACGAAAGGAGCATAAACCTTCGACTGTTGGCGAAGGTTTGGCCGTTAAAGGAAAACTCTTACGAAAGGATGGTAAGTTCGACAAGAAGAAAGGCAAAATCCAGTCGAAGTCTTACAGTGGCGAAGCATCTGGCATTCGATGCTACCATTGTAAGAAGGAGGGTCACACAAGAAAGGTGTGCCCTGGACGCCTGAAATATCATGGAGGTAAGGATAATGGCAACGCTGCCATTGTTCAAGATGATTTCGAATCATCTGATGTTCTTGTGGTTTCAAGCAGTGACTCTAAGAAGGAGTGGATTATGGATTCAGGTTGCACTTGGCACATGACTCCAAACAAAGACTTGTTCGAGGAATTATGTGATCAAGATGGTGGATCGGTATTGCTGGGAAACAACAAGGCTTGCAAGATTGCAGGTGTTGGATCTGTGAGATTCAAGCTCCATGATGAGTCAATAAGGTTGTTGACTGAAGTTAGGTATGTTCCTGATTTGAAGAGAAATCTGCTTTCTCTTGGTGAATTCGACAAGAAGGATATGTTTTCCAAGGAGAGAAAAGTATCCTAAGAGTCATGAAGGGTTCGAAGGAAGTCTTGAGAGGCGTGAAGAAACAAGGCTTGTATACCCTTGAGGCTGAAGTTGTAAGTGGTTCAACAAATGTTGCATCCACGAAACCTTTGTCGAAAACAGAAATCTGGCATATGAGATTGGGCCATGTCAGTGAAAGGGGTCTGGTCGAATTAGGGAAACAAAATCTGCTTGGTGGAGACAAAGTCGAAAAGCTGAAGTTTTGTGAACCCTGTGTACTTGGAAAATCTTGCAGAGTGAAGTTCAACAAAGGCAAACAAAGAACACATGGATCCCTTGATTACATCCATGCTGATCTTTGGGGGCCTGCAAGGTGTCCATCACATTCAGGAGCAAGGTATTTTCTATCCATAGTAGATGATTATTCCAGAAAATTATGGATATTCATCCAGAAGACTAAGGATGAAACTTTTGAGAATTTCAAAAGTTGGAAGACTCTGGTTGAAAATCAGACTGGCAGAAAGGTCAAGAGGTTGAGAACCGACAATGGCCTTGAATTTTGCAATGAGGCATTCGACAGTTTTTGTGCTGCCTCTGGTATTGCAAGGCATAGAACTACTGCAGGTACTCCACAACAAAATGGTTTGGCTGAAAGGTTTAATCGAACTATTTTGGAGAGAGTCAGATGCATGTTGACTAGTGCTGGACTAAAGAAGGTGTTCTGGGCTGAGGCTGTTTTGACAGCAACATATCTGATAAACAGATGTCCTTCGATAGCGTTAGATATGAAGACACCTGAAGAAGTTTGGTCGGGACATCCACCAGATCTTGACAAACTGAGAGTATTTGGCTGCGTAGCCTATGCTCACATTAGGCAAGACAAGGTCGAACCTAGAGCTCTGAAATGCATGTTCATGGGATACCCAGAAGGAGTCAAAGCTTATAGGCTATGGTGCCTAGAGCCAGGTCACAGGAGGTGTATCACCAGTCGAGATGTAGTTTTCAATGAAGTTGAAATGGCTTTTAAGAAAACTGATGATGTTGGTCGAAGTACAAAAACATCTGACAAAGAGCTGGAACAGGTAGAGATTCCTGTTGAGGTGGAGCATGTTGATGCTGAATTGCATATCCCTGATGAAGTCGAAGAAGAAGCAGAAGATGTTGAGGAAGTTGAGGAAACTAGCGATGACTACCTATTGTCGAGAGATAGGTCGAGAAGAGTCATAAAGGCACCTCAGAGGCTTGGGTATGCAGATCTTATAGCTTATGCCTTAATCTCTGCAAGTGAGGTTCTAGACGAAGAACCTAGAGACTACAAGGAAGTTATGAGGAGTCGAAATAAGACTGAATGGCTGAAGGCCATGGATGATGAGATGAAATCTCTTCATGATAATCATACTTGGGAACTGATCAAGAAACCTGTTGGGGCAAGGTTAGTCAGTTGTAAATGAATTTTCAAAGTTAAGGAAGGAATTGAAGGAGTGACGTCGAAAAGATACAAGGCAAAGTTAGTTGCAAGAGGTTTCACTCAGAAAGAAGGTATCGACTTCAATGATGTGTTTTCTCCTGTTGTGAAGCATAGGTCCATTCGAATGTTACTTGCCATGGTAGCACAGTTCGATCTTGAACTGGAACAGATGGATGTGAAGACTGCGTTCTTGTATGGTGATCTAGATGAAACGATCCTGATGAGGCAACCTGAAGGGTATATTGTTAGAAAAATTCTATACAATTTTCATAAAAGAGTCATGTTTCAATTGTATTTTTCTCATAATTTCTATTCAGTTATATTGTTTTGTTTTGTTTTTTTTTTTTTCATTTTATTAACTTATCACCAATCTTTTAACAATATGTGCAACACTACTATAAATTCTTAGCTTCCTGCAAGGTACAGGGTTAATTATATATACAAATATATTATTTTTTTTATTTTTTCAAATTTTATTTACTTATCACATTATTTAAAAAATATTCTTATTTTAGTTTTGCAGGAGCCAACGGTGTCATGGATAAGGATAAGAGAATTATTTTTAATTACAGTGTTTATTCGAGTAGTATAATTTTCATTTTTTTAATCTGAGTTAGATTAAATTCAAAATTTCAAATTCTTTTCTATATTTATGTTATTAATATTTGAATGATAATTATAATGTAATTGATATTTGATTTAATAATATTTTTTTTTAATAATTATAGTGTTTATTATTATCATTTTAGTTCTATTCAATTGCTTTTTCTTCTTATTTATTATTATTATTATTATTATTATTATTATTATTATTATTATTATTATTATTATTATTATGATTATAATGTAATTGATATTTGATTTAATATTTTTTTTTTAATAATTATAGTGTTTATTATTATCATTTTAGTTCTATTCAATTGCTTTTTCTTCTTATTTATTATTATTATTATTATTATTATTATTATTATTATTATTATTATTATTATTATTATTATTATTATTATTATTATTATTATTATTATTATGTGTTGTATTGTATGGTAATAAACTCTTATTCACATGGTTAGTGGAATAAAATATAATATTTTTTAAGGTATAGAATATGGTTAATGAGTTAAAGTATAATTTTTACTATTTTTTAAAAAATATTTTAATTTTGTTCAAAAATGTATATTATACATTTTTTATAACATACAAATTATTAAATTGTTGTTAAAATTTTATATGAAAACACAAATATTAATAATAATATATTTTAAATTATTTTTAAATTAAAATTTTTATGTTAAAAATAATTTAATTTACTAAAAATTATCCGTGCATCGCACGGGTAGACGACTAGTATTTATATAATTTGAGAATTATATTTCAAATAGAGTATAATTTTTGAAATTTAAATTTAAATTATTTCATTAAAAATACTTACTTTTATTTGTGTGAAAACAATGGTATATTTTTATCTGTGTGAAAACAATGGTATATCTTAGTCAATTTTTATGACCAAATAAAAATAGATAAGATATTAAAATCAAAATCACACATATTTTTTAAATAAAAAAATAAAACATAACTATATCTTTTTAACATTAGTTTTCTTTATTAAATATGATATTTATAAAATTTTAAAATAAATAATTAATTATATCACAAATGTATTGTTAGATCAATGAGCAGTGTATATTTCCTAATAGTTATGAAGTGAAAAAATTGAGGTGAAGAATAATGGTGGGTGGAAATGAGATCTTTCAACGTAATCTTTTCATTTTTGATGAAAATGATTGAGACAAATGGTTTAGGAAAATGAAGGTGATAATTGCATTTAATGAAATATATGAACAAGTGACCTATAATGTGACACCATTATATGCAAATCCTTAAGCATAAAGGATAACTCATAATGATGCAAAGACAAAAAATAACAAGATTTTCTTTCTCATTTGCCAATATGTTGATGTCAAGTTGTTTGAGAAAATTGCAGAATATGCAAATTTTAAGAATGTTTGGAATATTCTTAAAAAAAGTTATGAAGGAGTTATACTTGTCAAGA